>NC_086445.1:524006106-524183606 GCF_028390025.1 Pseudophryne corroboree | reverse complement strand
GGATTTGATTCTGTCTTTCCACATGACTATTTTAAATGATGTGTCTTGTTCATATTTATGAGCATCAGAAATAGAATTTTGTTTGGCACCTATTTCTTTCATGAGTTTGTAAGCTCTCACATGCAGGATCCTCTCGCTGTCGTCTTGTCTGCTCCTACCTTACCCACTGTTATATTCTTGTATCATGCTTCCTGAAGGATCTGTGGGCCTAATTCCTAATTCATGTTTGTTGGGTATCAATGTTTAAATTGATCCTATTTGCACACGAATATTTATGATATCTTGAGTTGAGTTTAGGAGAGATGCATTTTGGTTGTTACATCAGGCATCAGGCAGCTAAAGGATTATGCATAGCCAAAGATGAGTAGTAATATTTGCCAGCTGCAGTTACTGTGACTGGAAAGGTTAATTATTCTCACAAAGTGCCGGCCAAAAAAAGGACCCCAAAGAGTGGAAGATTGACAGCAGATATCTATTTTCCTTAACTCCTGAAAATAGGAGGCAGCTATGTTTGTGTTGTGCTTTAGAATTCACACTATTTATGCTGCTATAGCCACTAGCCATGTCCATGTATGGCATGTGGTTGGTGGGGGTAATATGAGTACCTACAAAAAATATAAAAAGTTGCTTCTTTAGCTCCTGAATGTTAGCTCATAGTGACCCAGAAATCTGCTCTTAGTAGCTTCTGCTACCATCAAATTCTACATTGAATAATACTCATTCAGCTCTACATATTTATTTTATCCAGGGCTGATTCACTGAGGTGACTAACTTGGAACACACAGTAAATGAAACTACAGGGCATCACAAATGGTATTTGGTAGAAGTCAAATATTGTTCTTTTATTGGCATAGAAGGCCATATATAAGTGTGGTGGAACACGTTCATTAAATTCAAATGACAAAAAAAAAACCCGAATAAGAAATAACAAGGAAGAAAACAAATAATCAATAGTACAACATAATTTGAAAATAAAAACATACATTGTTTTATCCTCCTACAATACAAAATACTATTTGACACTTCTCTAGCCTCAGTTCTGCAGCTGTCTTTAACTCACTGACACCTAAGCTTCATCTTGTCAGACACTCTTCACCATAAGCCCCCATATACTTCCTCTCTCAACATCACCTAACTCAGTGGTCTCCAACCTTAATTGGGGTGTGAGCTACTTTCGTAAAATAAAGCCTCTGAAGGAGCTACCCCCCTCCCCCAATGCGCGTGCATTCCTCTGAAAGTGGGTGTGGCATCACAAAAGTGGGTGTGGCCTCACAACTACAAGTAATGCCCCCCGTGTAGTGCCAGATACACAAATAATGCCCCCAGCAGTGCCAGATACACAAATAATGCCCCCCAGCAGTGCCAGATACACAAATCATGCCTCCAAGCAGTACCAGATACACAAATAATGCCTGCCAGCAGTGCCAGATACACAAATAATGCCCCAAGCAGTGCCAGATACACAAATAATGCCCCCAGCAGTGCCAGATACAATTCCCCCCCGCAGCGCCAGATAAAATGCCCCCCCCCCCCACAGTGTCCGATACAGTGCCCCACACAGTGCTAACCCTTGCTGGCTTCTTCTACTGCCGCCAGTGCTGCTCCTCCTGTATGAGGAACGGAAGGGGAGGAGAGCGCAGCGCGCGCCTCTCCTGTGAAGTCCAGAGAGCGGCTGCGGTGAGGGTGACAGAGTCTCCGGCAGCGGCGCCCATTTAAAATATGGTGCCGGTAAGTGAGCCAATCAAAACTCGCGGTCCAGCAGCCAATCAGGTGCCGCCACTGCCGGTCCACGAGCTCTGATTGACTGACGGCCAGCACCATATTAAAAATGAAGAGAGGAGGAGTGCCAGTGACTGCCCAAGCCCGTGTGCTCTGTGAGCTACCAAAAATACTATGGTGAGCTAACGGTAGCTCGCGAGCTACGGGTTGGAGATCACTGACCTAAGTACTAGATCAGAGGAGCATTTTTCTAATCACATACTGACCAAAAGGCACTTATAAATGCTCATGTGGAAGGTGCATTGACCTCACTCTAGTTTCCTCTATTGCATTAAAGCGCCCCCCTCCCACATCACCAGACATCAACTAGTAATGACTGGAAGAATATGATCAGATTGGAAGTGCTGGAAGTAGAGTAAACAGTCAACAACTTGGCAAGAAGATTCTCCATACTTCTTTATTACATACTCTAATGCTGAACATGCAGTACAACACAAGGAAAAGATGGCACCGTGTGGTGGGAACAGATAATCTTCTCCTTGCCTGGCAAATATCATTCATAAAAAGATTAGCTGTATTATCCATGTTAAATATTCTTTCAAATACTGCTTTACTCCGCCCAACCACAACTTCCTAATTTTAGTAAAGCAATTTACCCTTCTTGACTTCATCTCAGGTTGATTGTTCTACCTAGATGCATGGGTTACTATTGGGTATTTTTTGATGCAAGTAAATTAATCCATCATCTTTTATACCTTCCTAATAAAAACCACAAAGAATCCCACACATTCATTTAAAAAAAGTGAATCAAGCACAACAGACTAAACTTTCTGTTGCATTGTTTCCCTGCAAGGTGGGCCTGTCTTCTATCATAAGCTAGTAGTCTACTTGAAGTGGGATAGTGATCCATTGTTTTCTTAAGAGGGCTTTAATGACCTTCATTACTTACTTCATGACTGTTCAAGTTGTGCTAATTCTGAAATCCTGAGTCGTAAAGTGAAAGTGTTATGTTTCCTCTTTGTTCTACAGTACATTTAGATGTTTTCATATTTTTCTCTTACATCCTAGAGGATGCTGGGGTCCATTTTAGTACCATGGGGTATAGATGGTTCCGCAGGAGCCTTCGGCACTTTAAGACTTTTCAACAGTGTGAACTGGCTCCTCCCTCTATGCCCCTCCTCCCGACCTCAGTTTAGAAAATGTGCCCAGGAGACTGGATGCACACTAGTGGAGCTCTACAGAGCTTTGCTGGAAAAAGACTTTCTTAGGTTATTTATTTTACAGGGAAGCTGCTGGCAACAGCTTCCCTGCTTCGTGGGACTTAGGGGGGGGAAGTAGGAACCAACTTCTCAATTAGTTAATGGTTCTGCTTCCGCTGACAGGACACCATTAGCTCCTGAAGGGTACTGAACACAGCCCAAGCCTGGCCAGCGTTCACTCCCACAGCACTGCCGCCACCCCCTAACAGAGCCAGAAGTCAGAAGGCTGGTGAGTATATTACCGGAGTCCTGCAGAGAGAGGATCCTCCGGTCATCGTTGGCGGTATACAGGTACACATACAGCGCACACCATGTCTCTCAGCTCTCAGCACAAGGGTGCAGAGCGCGGGGGGGGGGGCGCTCTGAGGGCATGTTTTAAAACCTTACTCTCACTGCCAAAAAGGGTACATACAGGTACAGCCGCTGATGTGCCATTCCCAGCCAGTATAAATATTACATTGCTGAGGCTGAAGGGCGGGGCTTCTCCTCAGACTTGCCAGAACACTCACTGGGTGCCATTTTCTCCTGCAGAAACTCCAGTGTGAAGCTCCGGAATGCTGTTTCTCCTCATGACAATGCTGATACAAGTACATGGTGTTATAGAAGGGGCAGAGAGTATTCATTATAATTAGGTCTGTGGGCCTATTATTGGTATATGCGCTGTAAGTGGGTAATATTTCCACAATTCACAATAAGGCGCATTGTGTGGACTGGCAAATCCCTCTGTGTCTCTTTGACAGACTTTAGTGTGGGTCTGTCCCCAATAGCTCCCCTGTGTGTAACATGTTAGACATTGGGGAGGATTCTTCCCAGGAAGAACCCATTTTAGATGCACAAGAGGGTAATGTGATGGCCCTTCCCCCTCAGAAAGAGCCAGAGTGGGTGAGAATGTTGCAAAAGAATATGTCAATGCTTGCAAAGAAATTCTCTTAGTCTGAACAACAGACTAAATATTGGAGGCAGTCTGTGGAGGATGCACTGTTTATCATCCACTCAGGTCCCATCCAGTTCCCAGAAAAGGTCTCTGGCCCAGATAATGCAAGGGGACACAGATTCTGACTCTGACGTCGACACTGGGGATTTGAGAGGGGTAGACCCCCAAATTAGCCAAAAGCATACAATGTATGATAGTGGCTATAAAGGAAGTGTTGGAGTTTCCTGAAACAACATTGGTCCCAGAGGAAAAGGATTATTTTAAATTAAATAAACAGCAGATTGTGACTTTTCCTCCTTCAAAGGATTTGAATGCGTTCTTTGAAGAATCCTGGGCTAACCCTGAGAAGAAATTTACCCTGTAGCGTACCCTTTCCCTGAGGAAGACAGGCACAAATGGGAGACACCCCCAATGATAGACACCTCAGTTTCTCGGCTGTCTAAGAAAATAGTTTTACCTGCCCCTGGTTCAGCCCCTTTAAAAGATCCAGCTGACTGTAAATTAGAAACAACCCTAAAATCCATATATATGGCTAACGGAACGGTGCTCAGGCCCACCATTGCTTGTGCGTGGGTAGGTAATGCTGTGGAAAAATGGTCTGACAACTTGCTTGTTAACATAGACACAGTTGACAGGGATGAAATCGTCCTAACTCTCGGCCATATCAAAGATGCTGCAGGTTACTTAGTTGAAGCTATGAAGGATATTGGGTTGCTGAGTTCAAGATCCTCCGCTATGGCGATTTCAGCCCACATGGTGCTGTGGATCCGCCAATGGAATGCTGATGCGGAATAAGAAAATAATATTGAGGCGCTTCCTTACAATGGAGAAGCCCTCTTTGGAGACAAGCTGGATGCCATGATTTCAACAACTACATCAGGCAAGTCAGCATTTCTGCCTTCCGCAATTGCTCCACCTAGGAAAGGATTTCATTCTCATATAATGCAATCCTTTCGGCCCAACAAGTCCAAAAAGGCAAAGGGTACCCCCTTCTTCGCAGGAAGAGGTCAAGGAAGAGTTAAAAAATCTACAACACCATCAGGCTAGCAGGAGCAGAAGTCAACAGCTACTACTGCTAAAACCTCAGCATGACGCTGGGGCTCCCCTGCGGGAGTACGATCGGGTGGGTGCACGTCTACTGTCTTTCAGCCAGGTCTGGGTTCACTCAGATCTGGATCCTTGTGTATCGCAGATAGTATCCCAAGGGTACAAATGGGAATTTCAGGACCTTCCCCCATGCCGATTTTTCAAAACAGCCTTACCAGCTTCTGTTCAGGACAGAGCAAAAGTGCTGAAAGCAATACAGTATTATGTCAAGACAACGTAATTTCCTTAGTTCCTGTGTCACAACAGGAAAAAGGGTTTTATTCAAGCCTGTTTGTAGTGCCGAAACCGGATGGCTCGGTCAGACCGCTTTTAAACCTAAAGACTCTGAACCTTTATTTGAAAAGGTTAAAATTCAAGATGGAATCCCTGAGAGCGGTGATCTCCAGCTTGGAGGAAAAGGAATTTTCTGGTATCGATGGACATCAAAGATGCTTATTTACATGTTCCCATCTACCCGCAGCATCAGGCATACCTGAGGTTTGTGGTGCAGGACTGCCACTACCAGTTCCAAACATTGCCTTTCGGGCTCTCCACGAATATTCACCAAGGTGATGGCAGAGATGATGGTTCTTCTTCGCAAGAAAGGAGTCAAAGTCATCCCATACTTGGATGATCTCCTTATAAAAGCGAGATCCAGGGAGAAACTAGTGCAGAACATTGCACTTTCCCTGACGGTGCTTCAACAGCACAGTTGGATCATAAACCTTCCAAAATCACAATTGGAACCCACAATGAGGTTATCATATCTGGGAATGATATTGGACACGGAAGCACAGAAAGTGTTCCTACCGGTGGAAAAGGCTCTGGAGATCCAGAGGATGGTCAAACATGTTTTAAAACCAGCACGCGTATCGATTCATCAGTGCATCCGCCTGCTGGGGAAGATGGTAGCGGCCTACGAGGCTATACAATTTGGCCGATTCCACGCCAGGGTGTTCCAATGGGACCTACTGGACAATGGTCTGGATCGCACCTACACATGCACCGGAGGATAATCCTGTCAACAAAAGCCAGTATTTCACTCTTGTGGTGGCTTCAAAGTTCTCACCTCCTGGAGGGACGCAGGTTCGGGATTCAGACTTGGATCCTGGTGACCACAGATGCAAGCCTCCGAGGTTGGGGAGCAGTCATGCAAGGGGAAAGCTTCCAAGGATGATGGTCAAGTCAAGAAGTACTCCTTCACATAAATATTCTGGAATTGAATGCTGTGTACAACAGCCATCATCAAGCGGCACACCCAGTGGCGTAAGTTCGTCACAGTTGCCCGGAGGCAAGAAAAATATTGGTGCCCCCCTGTTTCCTATATTAAGATAAATATATGTATGTATGTGTGTGTATATATTATATATATATATATATACATACATATGTGTGTGTGTGTGTGTGTGTGTGTGTGTGTGTGTGTGTGTGTGAGTGTGTGTGTGTGTGTGTGTGTGTGTGTGTGTGTGTGTGTGTGTGTGTGGAGTGTTCTGAAAAAAAATTATATACTGTATTTATACATTTAATTGTCTTTTATTTTAAATCACACATTTCTTAGCAGTCATACCCAGGATTAGAACCCATGACCTGTTACACTGACAGCAGACACTTTACTGATGGAGCTATTTGCTCCTGTAGAGGAAGCATGAGAATTCTAACTATATGAAGTTACGTGTAATTGTCAGAGAAGTATCTTCATATAGTTAAAATTCTCATATTTCCTATACAGGAGCAAATAGCTTCATCAGTAAGGTGTCTGCTTCCAGTGTAATAGGTCGTGGTTTCTAATCCTGGGTATGACACCTGTAAAATGTGTATCAACAGTATAATAAAAAGTATGTGATTTGTAAGGTGCAGGGACCAGTAAGGAAGTTGGCCACTGAAGAGATAGCGGCAGCTATCAATTAACTTAATTCAATGGTGTCACAGAATGGGAGGAGAGGTGCCCCCCTTCAGAGCAGGAGCCCGGCGGCAGATGACTCCGTTGCCTCCCAGAGTTCTGCCTCTGGGCACACCTTCTTCAAGGTTGTCCCATACAGATCCAGTCAGACAATGTAATGGCAGTAGCTTACATAAACCACCAGGGTGGAACAAAAAGCAGAGCGGCAATGGCAGAGGTGATAAAGATACTCCTCTGGGCAGAAAGACATGCAAAAGCTCTGTTGGCAATTTTCATTCCGGGAGTGGACAACTGGGAAGCAGACTTCCTCAGCAGACACGATCTCCATCCAGGAGAATGGGGCCTCCACCCAGAAGTCTTTGCAGAGGTAGCAGATCATTGGGGCGTTCCTCAAGTAGATATGATGGCATCACGTCTCAACAAGAAGATCCAGAAATATTGTTCCAGGTCGAGAGACCCACAAGCAATAGCAGTGGATGCACTGGTGACCCAGTGGGTGTTTCAGTCGGTGTATCTGTTCCCTCCACTTCCACTAATACCAAAAGTTCTCAAGATCATCAGAAGAACAAGGGTTCGAGCAATTCTCATTGCTACAGACTGGCCAAGGAGGGCTTGGTATCCAGAGCTTCAGGAGTTATTGCTGGAAGATCCTCAGCCTCTTCCTCTTAGCGAGGACCTGCTTCAGCAGGGGCCGTTTGTTTTTTTAATAAAGTAATTTTTATTCAATAATATGGAGATTAAGTTACAGACATTGCATATCAACGGCATATCACATATATCAAATAAATCACATCTTCGTTTATGAGATAAGTTTACAGCAGTGGAGTATCAGGCTGTGTCCATGAGGAAATGAGCAAAAAGCATACAGTTAATCGGCACGTTTGAACCTGCAACATCCGCAACCAATATATAAATCCCCATGAAATTTTTTGGTTTTTCACCCTTAAACTAACCCAAAAAAAAAAAAAAAAGAGGGTACATAAGAAGAAAAAGAAAAGAAGGAAGAAACATAGAAAGGAACATAGTAAGGAGTAATCATCTAATCCAGGACCTTATCAGTCGTGCATGTAATTAGGCGAATCCGCAGAGCTCAGCAGCCAACCATCTAAACATACATCATTAAACAGTAAGTCAGTGGCACAATAGCTCTTCAGTATCCACTATGATTGAGGGACCAGGTGGGAGTGGGGAGATTCCAGCCATGGAGACCAGACTCTTTCAAATCTGGCTGATGCGTTTTGTTTCATGTATATATATCTTTCCTTGGATATTGTATCATTAACTAGAGTCTTGAGCGCAGAAACTAAAGGACCACTAGGGGCCATCCAGAGCCTTGCAATGCAAACCTTAGCCAAGGCACATACATTGCGAGCATATAGATCCACCGGACCAGTCTCAGAAGTAGAGCATCCCATCCCCAAAATACAGAATTGTGGGGTAAGCAATCCGCCAGTCACTCCTGTACTCTCCAGAATGGACCTGACCCCCGACCAGAACACCCGCAGTCTCGGGCAGTCCCACACTAAATGCCAAAATGTTCCCATATCCACCCCGCACTTAGGGCAGAGGCCAGGTCTGCCAGTCCCAAAAGTGGCCAGTCTAGCCAGAGTTATATATGTTCTATGTAGAATGAAGAATTGAATTTGTTGATACCTGAGGGACTTGGTAACTGTAGCAGGATATTCCAGAGCAAGGGCCCAGTCCTCCTCAGTTATTAGACCTATATCCTCCTCCCATTTTCCACGGAGACGTGTCAAAGGGTCGGCATGGAGCTTGGTAAGAAGATATCCATACGCAAGGGAGACCATCTTAGCTCGACCCAATGTAGTCACAAAGGTCTTGATGGGAAATGGGAGGATTCGTGGGGGGGACTCAGCAAACTGGGACTGGAGGGCATGTCGAAGTTGAAGGTATCTGAAAAAATAGGAGTTGGGTAAATCAAACTCATCTTTCAGTTGCTGAAAGGATTTGAATACACTATCTAGGTAAAGTTGGGAAATAGAAACCACAGATCTAGGGGCCCATACCTCCCGTCCCTCAAGCGCATGCAATTCAGGAAGCCAGTCAGAGTACCAAAGGGGGGTGTCTGGGTCCAGGTCGTCGTACCCTGAGAGGTCTCTCAGGGCCCGCCATATCTTTAAGGCCTGAAAAATAATAGGGGGAAGAAACCGAGCTATGCTCCCACTCAGCAGCACCTGCATAGGAGAGAGGTGAGGAAAATAGCAGCAAATGAACTCACAATGTAAAGAATCATCGCCAGAATCCTGCGCCCATACACTAATATGAGTCAGCTGAGCAGCGTAGTAATACATCTGAAAGTTAGGCATAGCTAGGCCGCCATCAGAGCGCTGCCTGGTGAGGGTATTTAACTGTATCCTAGGTCGTTTGTTAGCCCAAATCAGTGAGGATAGAACACTATTCAATTTCCTATAGAATAATGGATAGATATATACAGGGGACTGGAGAATAATGTATAAAAGTTTGGGCAGTATGATCATTTTAATGAGATTAACCCTGCCAGACACCGTCAGTGGAAGCCTACACCAGGTTTTGGATTTGCACATGATCTGCTGCATGGTCGGGTCCAGGTTCAGAGGGATAAAATCAGAAGGGTCGTTAGTTATTTGGATTCCGAGGTATTTAAATTGTATTGTCCAACATAATGGTAGGGAGATTTTGGGAACAGTAGGAGGGGGGCCTATGACTGGCATAATGTATGATTTAGACTAGTTGATCTGAAGACCCGAGTGAGCACCAAAGCTCTCAATCACACGCAGCAGAATGGGCATTGACCTGGTGTAATCTTGCAAAAACAACAACATGTTGTCGGCATAGAGTGCTATTTTATCCTCGCGTGAGCCCGTACAAATTCCCACAATATCTGGGTGCAATCTTACCAAACAGGCCAAGGGCTCAACGGCCAAAGCAAACAGTGTGGGGGATAGGGGGCAGCCCTGCCTAGTACCACGGGACAATTGAAAGGAGGGGGATACATAGCCATTCACCAAGATCCTGGCACTCGGATATTGATACAGTAATTTAGTCCATCTGATAAAGTTGGGCCCAAAGCCCATACAAGCCATCACCTCCCATAAATAAGCCCATTCAATGCTGTCAAAGGCCTTGGCCGCGTCCAGCGAGACCACAGCCGAGTCAGAAGGGAAGTCATGTGGGAGTTGTAAAATGGTATACAGTCTACGTAGGTTAATAGACGTGGACTTCCCTGGCATAAAGCCAGTCTGGTCCGGGTGAATGAGGGAGGTGATCACTGTGTTAAGTCGTACTGCCAATATCTTTGCCAGGATCTTAGCGTCGGTGGGAATTAGTGATATCGGCCTATAGGAGTCTGGAGACCTAGGGTCCTTACCGGGCTTTGGAATCACTATTATAATTGCCTCTGACATAGAAGGGGGAAGTTCATTATTGGCAAATATATCTAAGTATAAGGCATGGAGCCTGGGCCCGAAAAAATCAACATGAGTTTTGTATACTTCTGAGGACGATCATGATGTATCCGTCGGGCCAGGAGGCCACCCGTCCTGTCAGCCTGCATATAAATATTAGTAGCCCTAAAGAGGAGGGACCGTGAGTTTTTATCAGACAAGTGGGCAAGCCAAGCCGACTGAGCCACCAGCCAGCGTGCTTTCGTCGTGGGGGTACCATCCAGCAAATATTGGGACTACAATTCTCTGGCGTCACTCTCAAGGGCCTTTTCCCTTACTTTATACTTTATGAGCTGCTATGCGTCCAATATATGAACCCCTCAAAAACGCCTTGAATGAATCCCATACCATCGTTCCCGGGGCAGACCCCGTATTGTCGTTAAAGTAACCCTCCCACTGAGTCTCCAGGTCACTTCAGTCACCCAGCTGAGTCAGCCAAGAAGGGTGCAACTTCCAGTAAGAGTGCCCCCTCTGACTTTCCACAGCAAGAGTCATCAACAAAGGGGAGTGGTCAGATACCCCTCGGGCCTCGTAGCGGACGTCAGTGATCACAGGGACAAGGGCGGCGGACACCAGTATCAGGTCTATTCTAGAAAAGGAGCCATATGTGCTGGAGAAACAGGAGAACTGATGGACCGCAGGGTGGCAAAGCCTCCACACATCTACCCACTGCAAACTATTCAAGAAATCAGCAAACTTGGTAGAACCACTACCCACCACCGCAGCAATCGGAGAATGCCATCGGTCCAAAGACACATCTAGTATATTATTAAAGTCGCCCAGACATATCACTGGGGTGGTAGGAGAGGAAGCTATAAAAGATGCAGCTTGCTGCAAAACAGCATATGAAAAAGGAGGGGGGACATACACCGCTAAAATGTAATAGGGCTGGGAGCTCAGTTTGCATTCCAGAAATACAAATCTTCCATACGGGTCAGTTTTGACCGATATTAACTCAAATTGCACCGATTTTTTAATCAGAACAGACACACCCCTGGAGAAGGAGGAATGAGAGGCATGGTAAGCCCATCCCACCCAGGCCCGTCGTAGAGATAACAACCGATTTCCCTCTAAGTGGGTCTCGCTGAGGCATGCAATATCCGGGTCATACTTCCTAATCATATTTAGAACCAAAGAGCGTTTGATTTTGTTATTCAAACCTCGGACATTCCATGCCAGAAATTTCAGGTTAATCATGACCCCAGGTATATGCTATGTGCCACACGGATAGACATCTCACAAAATATATCTGAGAATCAGCACTATTAGCCAAAGCAACATATATCTCATACAAGCCCTGCGTTGTAAGCCATAACATCCAGTATATCAAACATCCTAGTTTCAGAAAGAACATAGATATGAAAAGTAACAAACTAAAGAAAGAAAACCAAAAACAACAACAAGAGGAGCCGCAACTAGCAGCTTCCCAACCATCCTTCCCCTCCCCGTACACCACCCCGAACACTGGCGTACTTATATCCCAAACAACCAACCCCAACTACCAAATGCTAAGAAGGCCTAGATTCTCAGCTTAACCTAAACCTCTTTAACCAGTAGCACTTGAACGTGAAAAGTCTTGAGCCACCAATGCAAAGGGGGGGGGCTCCCCGAACTGTGGTCGTCTCCTCCGGTAGTCAAGATCCCAGCATCTTCAACGCAGGGAATCAGTCCGGAGCCAGCTGACGAGCACCCGGCGCAAATCTATCCAGCCACTGGGCCGCCTCTCTAGGAGAATTAAAGAACTTGGTCTCCCCATCCGCCACTACCCGTCGCCGAGAGGGAAACAGCATGGAGTATGAGAGGTTGAGGTCCCGCAGACGTCGTTTAATAGGCATAAACTGGGCTCGGTCCTTCTGGACGTCTGCGGAAAAATCCGGGAAGGCCGACACCCTGACTCCATTACGGACCAACGGGCCCTTCGTACGACCCAGGCGGAGAACCGAGTCACGATCCTTATAGTGCAGGAATTTGGCGATGAAGGTGCGAGGAGGGGCACCAGGAGGTAGCGGCCGAGATGGTATCCTATGTGCATGCTCCACCGTGAATTGGGCCGTAAAGGACTCAGCGCCATATATCTCTTTAAGCCAGGATTCAAGGAAGTCCTCCGGCTGCGAGCCCTCTTCTCTCTCAGGCAGACCCACAAATCGTACATTGTTTCTGCGCAGCCGACCCTCCATGTCTAGAAGCTTGGTTTGGAGGGATGAGACCTGCTGGGTCACCGCGGACACGGATTGCTTGAGGGGGCCACACACATCCTCCAAGTTGGAGACACGCGTCTCCGCCTCACCCACTCTCTCACGGATACGCTGAACATCTTGTCGGAGTAAGGAGAGGTCGCACTGCACCTTTTCCATCTTATCGGAGAGACGCTGCTCACTGCCGGCTATAGCCTCCAACACCTGCTGAATAGACGGCGCCTCTGCTGCCGTTGGGGAGTTGGCAGTAGACGCAGAAGGGGAGCTTGAGTGTGTTGGAGAGGCACCCTGAGGTGGAGCCGATGACCCCCTGGGGTTGGGTTGCCTAACAAATCTCTCTAGTTTGGCCGCGGCCGCACTCTGGCCATTCCTAACCATATTGACAAGGAACAGTCACACACACCTCTGGGTAGGGTTGCAGTATAGAAGTGCAATTAGAAGACAGCAGGCTGTATGTTTTTAGAGCCGGGAAGCAACAGTGCCCAATCTTTGGGTCAAAATATCAATGGATAAGAAGCACAGGCTTTGTGTGAAAGTAAAAATATTATAGGTAATATTGAGGAGAGAATGTCCTGCAGCAAATTCCAGGAGGCAAAGGTAGGGTATTGGTGTGTAATACACTGTGAGATATTAGTGTAGCACAACAGTACAGTGAGTTCCAAGCTACATGCAGCTCTTGCAGGGTAGACTGGGAGAGTTGTGCAATGAGGCTGTATATGGAGCTGCACCCAAAATGGCCCCCGGGTTTATAGGCACTTCTCCCCTTTCCCTGGAGTACCTTTCTTTGCTGTCCAGCCAGCAGTCCCAGGCCCCATCCAACCAGGTGCAGGAGGGTTATCAATGTCTTCTATGGTGTCTCCTGCGGCCAGCCAGCGCCGCCCGCCCGTCAATGATGCCCCGGGAGTCGCGCGGCCGGAAGCGCCAAACTCGAGGTCGGGGATCCGGAGGAGTCACAGGCCGCAATGCCGGAAGTCGTCCGCCGCGGTCAGCCAGCACTCGGAGATCGCGGACGAAGGTGCCCGCCGCTGCCCGGAGGTAAGGGGGGACCAGCACTAGGGGGTAGACACTCCGGAGGGACTCAGGATGGGTTCAGGAGTTGTTGGAACGGGGAGCTCCCGGGATCCGCTGCCTACTCCTTCACCGCCGTGGCCACGCCCCCCAGGGGCCGTTTGTTTATCAAGACTTACCGCAGCTGCGTTTGATGGCATGGCTGTTGAGCGCCAGATCCTAGCCCGTAAAGGTATTCCCAATGAAGTCATTTCCACACTTATTCTGGCCAGGAAAGGGTAACGTCCAAACATTACCATCGTATTTGGAGAAAATATGTATCTTGGTGTGAATCCAAGAAATCTCCTGCGGTGGAGTTTAAATTAGGATATCTTCTCCTATTTCTACAGGCGGGTGTGGATGCTGGCTTGAGATTAGGGTCTATCAAGGTCCAAATTTCGGCCAAGTCCATTTTCTTTCAGAAACAGTTTGCTTTCCTTCCTGAGGTCCAGATGTTCATGAAGGGGGTTCTGCGCATCCAACCTCCCTTTGTGCCTCCTGCGGCACCATGGGATCTTAATGTGGTGTTGCAGTTCCTTAAATCGGACTGGTTGGAGCCTCTACAAGAGGTAAAGTTGAAGTTTCTCACTTGGAAAGTGGTCATGCTGTTGGCCTTGGCCTCAGGCAGACGAGTGTCTGAATTAGGTGCTCTGTCACACAAGAGTCCTTATTTGATTCTTCATGAAGATAGAGCTGAACTGTGGATGCGTCAGCATTTTCTTCCAAAGGTTGTGTCTTATTTCCATATCAACCAACCTGTGGTGGTGCCAGTGGCTTCTGACACCTCAGCCGTTTCAAAGTCCTTGGATGTCGTCAGAGCATTGAGGACTTATGTTGCAAGAATGGCTCGGATAAGGAAAACAGAATCTTTGTTTGTCCTCTATGACCCCGACAAGATTGGGGGTCCTGCTTCTAAGCAGACTATTGCACGCTGGATCAGAGTTACCATTCAGCCCGCTTATTCCACGGCAGGATTGCCATTAACGAGTTCGGTAAAGGCCCAATCTACAAGGAAAGTGGGTTCTTCCTTGGCGGCTGCCCGGGGTGTCTCGGCATTGTAAATTTGCCGAACAGCTACTTAGTCAGGGGCAAACATGTTTGCTAAGTTTTACAGGTTTGACACCTTGGCTGCTGACGACCTTCAGTGTGGTCAGTCAGTTCTGCAGGAACATTAGCACTTTCCCGCCCGTACTGGGAGCTTTGGTACATCCCCATGGTACTAAAATGGACCCCAGCATCCTCTAGGACGTAAGAGAAAATAGGATTTTAATTACCTACCGGTAAATCCTTTTCTCATAGTCCATAGAGGATGCTGGGCGCCTGCCCAGTGCTCATTTTTGCTGCAGAATTACATTTTTTTTTTTTACACAAGTTCTCATGTGTTAAGATGTTCACAGCTGTTGCTGCTGCATTATGAATGCACGTTAGCATGGGTTATGTTGAAAGCCATGTAAGGAGGCATGTTTTGTATGGTGTGAGCTAGTGTGAATCTCGCCACTAGTTTAATGTAAATTCTTCTCTCGAAGTTGTCCGTCTCCTCGGGCACAATTCCTATACTGAGGTCTGGAGGAGGGACATAGAGGGAGGAGCCAGTTCACACTGTTGAAAAGTCTTAAAGTGCCGATGGATCCTGCGGAACCGTCTATACCCCATGGTACTAAAATGGACCCCAACATCCTCTACGGACTACGAGAAAAGGATTTACCGGTAGGTAATTAAAATCCTTTTTTTTTCTTTACCTGACATAAATGTGAAATTAATCACAGATGCCTGAACTAATAACCTGACGTTACAGATGCCATCATAAAATGGACAACAGAACTACAGTATACTGTACCATACATTATCATGAACCTGATTTTTTTAAAGCTTGAAATATGAATTGATCTAGTGAAAACATTGGAAAACTCTTTAATATAAGACAACTTACATTTCACTGAGATGGGCAAAATGACTACAGAAGCAATTAGGAGGCCACCAAATGGTGTATTCATTTGCAAGTTTTGCTATTCCATATTCTGCGTCTTCTAAATTGTAATTAATTTTTTGAAGAGATTTTATTATTACATAATGTGAAATTCATCTTATTTCACATGCTGCACAGCATGACGTTTAGACAGCTGCTGTTTCTGAAATATTTAACAACACAGGAATTTCAACACATTTTTGAGTTACAGTATGTGCAGGATTATCTATTTCATGTACAGTTTATTTTACCATATAATCCAGATCTCAGTCAAATAAATACCTGTGGAAAGCTGTACTACCATCATTTAGTTTTGTTCCTTTTTCTCATGTAAAGTGCATTAAATATGGTAAAATTAAGTAACATATTATTATTATTATTATTATTATTATTAAATACCAAAAATTACTTTAAATAGAGTAAATGGAATAGTTAATACAATTTACAAGTCAAATCATGATTGCATTGCAAACCCTTTGTCTAACTTTAAACCAATTGAGATAATTTGCTGATTTTCTAAATTTAATTTTGTTGCAAATTTCATGTGTTGTTTGTAAATTGTAATTTTACTACAAGCAAAACTGCAATTGCGTAATTTAAGAGAAAAAAATATGGCAAAGATTTTACATGTGGTTCTGATAGGTGAGTTTACTCAAACTATCGCCACTTTATTATGATGCCCATAAAAAGGCACACAAATCTCACAGTAATGAAACTGGATGTTTTATTTTTATTTGTTTCATCTTGTCATCATGAGCACAGGATATACTGTAGATGTCTCCCTTGGCTGAATTAGCACCAGATTTAAGACAGAGTATACAGTAGCTTGTTCAGGGGGCCTAGATAAAATAAACAGTGTGCTTCTTTATGCCCCTGTAAAAGTGGTTGATTGTATTTTGCTGTTTCTGGTGGAAAAAAAGCTATTTTGGCTATCAAAACGATATCAATACACAAAAAGTCAATATAACACAATTTTACTTAAAACATATATATATATATATATATATATATATATAAGGTACAAACAGGCGGCACTCAGAAGACTTTCTTCAACTTCTTTTAATCCAGGTGAAACATCCTACAATTGTTTCGGGCCACAGCCCGTTGTCAGGGATGCATATACCCCTACAACCAATCCTTAAATACCTCACATGAACCCTGCCCCCCAATTACCATCCAACCTCAGACTCACCTGTGTGCATACACACCTGCAACGATCATCCACGCTGACCGCGGCCATCTAACACTAGACGCCGCTCTGTACAGCGGGTGACATCAGCAGGGTGCGCCCGCCGAGGGAGCCGCGCTGTATGATTCGTAACCATAACAACATGTATACAAATACACTGTGTGTGACAAGCACCTATTACAAAGTGCTACATAACCAAATATTGTGAAAAACCAAAACCAATATAATACATTACATTTAAAAACACATAAAAAGCACATGGAAATACATATCACTTAAATCCCTATTAAGAATACATAATAACGCCCAAATTCTAGCCTGTATCCAAGAGCCACAAAATTATACTAATAGTTCCTTACACTGAATTATTATTTGACACCAGAATCAATTATAGAAAACTGTGTAATCCACTTTGTTCATTTAGGCCTCCTGGGGCCAATGTGTTCAATTTGAAAATCCATCGACTCTCCAGCTGGAGAAGTCTCTTTCCCCTATCGCCCCCAGGGATAGATATGGGGACATGATCAATTATTTTGCTTCTGATACTAGCAATGCTGTGGGATTTCAACACACAATGACGCGCCATAGGCTGGTCACTGGTACCCGTTTCTAAGGCCGCTCTAATGGCTGACCTATGGTTGGCCATCCTCTCTCTAAATTGACATTCTGTCTTGCCCACGTAGTACAAACCACAAGGGCAAGACAGAACATAAATGACAAACCGCAAGGTGCATGTAAGCGGATAGTTGATGGTAAGCTTCTTCCCTGATCTAGGGTGATTAATAGTGTCACTTATCAATAAGGACCTACATGTAACACATCCTGTACAGCAAAAACATCCTGGCTTTCTAGAAAGGAAATGTTGAACTGGTTTTGATTTAGTTAGTTCGGTAACATCCAGTTTAACTAATATATCCTTTAGATTTTTACCCCTAAAATATGCTGGCATGATACAAGTGCCAAGTAAGCCCGGAAGATCCTTATCAGAATTTATAATTGGCCAAATCTTTTTAATGTCTTTATTGGTTTTAATACTAGCATCCGTGTATTTGTTCACCCATGGAATCCTATTACTGGACTCCCTGGATGTCCTATCATGACCCAATAAAGATTCCCTAGGGATCTGAATCACCTTGTTCTTAGTTGCAATCAAAGATTTCCTATCATAACCCCTCTCCTTGAATTTGGCCACCACATTATCCAGGGCTTGATCTACTTGCGCAGGATCACTCGTAATGCGCCTGGCCCGTAACATTTGGGAATAAGGGAGACCACTTTTCAAAGGTAGGGGATGAAAGCTGTCAAATTTAAGAATAGTGTTCCTATCCGTTTCTTTGGAAAATAATGAAGTGACCAACTGACCATCTCTTAGTCGAATAGTGACATCCAAAAAATTAACATCTGATGTACTAATGTCATATGTTAATTTTACCACACTTGAGAACCATTATGATCATCCAAGAGGGTTTGCAAATCCTCCTTCTTACCACTCCATAGTATCAATAGGTCATCTATGTACCGCACATACAAGGTGACCCACCTTGCTTGTGGACATTGCAGTAACAGCGGTTTCTCTATCATACACATAAACGCATTGGCGTACGATGGGGCCACATTCGACCCCATCGCAACGCCAAGCTTCTGCAAATAGTATCCACCATTGAAGAAAAAATAGTTTCTAGTTAATACTAATGTCAATAATTCCACAAAGAAATCTAATGGTGGACCAACATACAACGGATTATCATCAAGAAGCTCTTTTACAGCTGCAATCCCAAATGATGGGGAATGCAGGTGTACAAGCTAGCAACATCGGCACTGCAAAATATCGTATCTGGAGATATTGGACCAATTAACTGTAACCGTTGTAATAAATCATTGGTATCTTTAAGGTATGCTGGAGTTTGTTGAACACATGGATTGAGTAACGCATCCAAATATATCAAGATGGGCTGATATAATGACCCCCTGGCAGAAATAATAGGCCTACCAGGGTTTTTTTTGCAGTTTTTTTGCAACTTGGGCAGTGTATAGAACAAAGGAGTAACAGGGTATTCCGTCCGCAATGCATGATTAAGATCAGAGGAGATCCATGAGCATTTCTCAGCTCTAGTCAAGACATCATCTAACTCCACCTTATATCCCCTAGTAGGGTCTTGTGCAAGTTTATCATATACAGAAGTATCACATAATTGTGCATTGCATTCCATAACATAATTTGGCAATTCCTGCACAACAATGGCACCACCCTTGTCAGCATTTCTTATAATAATGTCGGTGCGTTGTTGTAATCCTTTCAAGGTTTGTCGCCCAGGAATTGTCAGATTACAATGATTAAATTTGTTTTTGTCACAATCATTCCCCACTTGATCCATAAGACGTGAAAATGTCTTTATGGATGAGTTATTAGTAACAGGGTCAAACCTAGACCGAGGCTGTCATTTTCTTAATTGTGGCGGTATATCAATGGATTTTGTTGTTAAAGATTTATTACCCTGGACACCAAAATGTTCACGTAAACGTAATGATCTATTAAACCTGAATGATTCAACCTTCCATTGAAAGGGATCATGCCTAACAGAAGGAATAAATGACAAACCCTTAGACAACACCTGATATTCAATTTCTTTCAATGGTGTTTTAGACAAGTTAAATACCAAGTCCTTTATTTGCGCGTTGTTTTTTTTTTGGTCTGCCTCTGGTTTTGGCCCCCTCTCCTCGTCCTCTTGTAGGAGGCTTGTTGTATGCTGCCGGTGTTTCCACCCCTAAAGGGTGCTTATGCTCAGTTGATTCCCCAGCACGTACTTCATTGTCACTCATTGAAGTACTTGACCCCTCATAATCAGTAAAACGTGCTCTCATCCTCCGATTCCTATTGAAGGGCTTATGTTGGCTTTGTGCAGAGGAAGTGTTCAACCACATATATACTCTGTTCTGATCATAGTCCTGTTGAACTATCCGCTTTTTGTCCCTTTTAAACTTGATCAGTTCTCTTTTATAATTTTCCACCTGAGTGGATAATTTCTCAAGCCAGTTGGTACTGTCATCATGGAGCAAAATTGGTTTATGTGTCAGTTCAAACTCGGAAATTTTGGTTTTTACTAATGCCAATTCTCTTGTTGACTCTTCTATGACAAGAAGGAGCAGATCCATAGAACATTTATTAAGTATGCCTACCCACTTTTTACATAAGGAGGCATTATGGCGTCCTATGGTGGGGGCATTACGCACTCTGAATCCCCTGGGTAGACGATTCTCCTTATAATAATCAGAAAGAGTAATTGCGTGATACATATAATCTAGCTCTCGCTTCTTTAAGAAACACCAGTCCTTGTATAAATCAGCATTCTCAGGTAAGGAAACATCATGCGGTTTACAAGCATTGAGAATTTGCTCAGCTTCCACATCTGAGAAGCTGAAGCATTCCCCGGTGTTTAGCTGGGCAAAAGCAAAACCCGGTTCTGTATCCACCTCAGTCATACTGGTCTTTGGACAGGCTTTATCTCAAAGATTTTGTGGCTCTTGGATACAGGCTAGAATTTGGGCGTTATTATGTATTCTTAATAGGGATTTAAGTAATATGTATTTCCATGTGCTTTTTATGTGTTTTTAAATGTAATGTATTATATTGGTTTTGGTTTTTCACAATATTTGGTTATGTAGCACTTTGTAATAGGTGCTTGTCACACACAGATCTCCTCTGATCTTAATCATGCATTGCGGACGGAATACCCTGTTACTCCTTTGTTCTATACACTGCCCAAGTTGCATAAAAACTGCAAAAATACCCCTGGTAGGCCTATTATTTCTGCCAGGGGGTCATTATATCAGACCATCTCGATATATTTGGATGCGTTACTCAATCCATGTGTTCAACAAACTCCAGCATACCTTAAAGATACCAATGATTTATTACAACGGTTACAGTTAATTGGTCCAATATCTCCAGATACGATATTTTGCAGTGCCGATGTTGCTAGCTTGTACACCTGCATTCCCCATAATTTGGGGATTGCAGCTGTAAAAGAGCTTCTTGGTGATAATCCATTGTATGTCCGTCCACCGTTAGATTTCTTTGTGGAATTATTGACATTAGTATTAACTAGAAACTATTTTTTCTTCAATGGTGGATACTGTTTGCAGAAGCTTGGCGTTGCGATGGGGTCGAATGTGGCCCCATCGTACGCCAATGCATTTATGTGTATGATAGAGAAACCGCTGTTACTGCAATGTCCACAAGCAAGGTGGGTCACCTTGTATGTGCGGTACATAGATGACCTATTGATACTATGGAGTGGTAAGAAGGAGGATTTGCAAACCCTCTTGGATGATCATAATGGTTCTCCAAGTGTGGTAAAATTAACATATGACATTAGTACATCAGATGTTAATTTTTTGGATGTCACTATTCGACTAAGAGATGGTCAGTTGGTCACTTCATTATTTTCCAAAGAAACGGATAGTAACACTATTCTTAAATTTGACAGCTTTCATCCCCTACCTTTGAAAAGTGGTCTCCCTTATTCCCAAATGTTACGGGCCAGGCTCATTACGAGTGATCCTGCGCAAGTAGATCAAGCCCTGGATAATGTGGTGGCCAAATTCAAGGAGAGGGGTTATGATAGGAAATTGCAACTAAGAACAAGGTGATTCAGATCCCTAGGGAATCTTTATTGAGTCATGATAGGACATCCAGGGAGTCCAGTAATAGGATTTCATGGGTGAACAAATACACGGATGCTAGTATTAAAACCAATAAAGACATTAAAAAGATTTGGCCAATTATAAATTCTGATAAGGATCTTCCGGGCTTACTTGGCACTCATATCATGCCAGCATATTCTAGGGGTAGAAATCTAAAGGATATATTAGTTAAACTGGATGTTACCGAACTAACTAAATCAAAACCAGTTGAACATTTCCTTTCTAGAAAGCCGGGATGTTTTCGCTGTACAGGATGTGTTACATGTAGGTCCCTATTGATAGGTGACACTATTAATCACCCTAGATCAGGGAAGAAGTTTACCATCAACTATCCGCTTACATGCACCTTGCGATTTGTCATTTATGTTCTGTCTTGGAGTTCATGGAGTTCTTGAAAAAGGTGATAAACCGAAACGTTGAACTGAACTGACTCAGACAGTCCTTTATTCACGTATAGCAAGTCCCGTGAGTGCCACCCTACAGAGATTGGATAGATTGGGGTGCAGCAGACCCAGGAGGGCACCAGGGCAAGTAATGTTTTTTGCAATGGAGTGCCGGCACTTGTGAAAATAAATAAATATATATATATATATATATATATATATATAATTATATTCACCCGGAACTCCACAAGAGATTTCGGTGTCTGAATGCTGTGGTGCCCTTCGTGAGTGGGTGGCTCCCACACAATATGGTGCAGAGATTCCGCGGCACTCAAGCAGACTTAGATAGAAGGTTTACTGCAATGGATCATCCAACGGCGTTTCGGGGTATCACCCCGTCGTCAGGGACATAGTGTTCACAAAGAGCACAAAACATACAACACTTATATATCCTATCAAACACCTGTTACATTGAAAATTAAACAATAATGGTGCTCACCTGTCCGGCATGTTCGGCCTCCGCCATCCCTGTACACTCACTCTGAGGTGCACCGGAATATGATGTCAGCTATCCGCGCCGGACACGTGACCGTGACACTGAGGGCTTGTTGCTAGGTGACACTTAACAAAACACAAAAATATTAACAAAAAATACTTAATCCACCTAAGTGAAACATAGAAAGACAAAAACCACAAGCCCGCGATTAGACACATAAAGACATGATTAAAAAGAACCACAGGTCTTGACTCGATCACTGAAACTGCTGAATTGTTATATCTGACAAGTAAAATTATCGATATAGATATTTATTAATTACGACTTATACTGTCAAAAAATCTTAATAAGTGACTACCTAGAGGACAGATGACATCAAGGGTGCCCGCATACTACACTAGTTAATAACATTAGGTGAAAGATTGAAGTCTAAGATATTCATTTAATCCACCCGGTGCTAATGTATTCAATGTATAAATCTATCTGCTCTCCCTTTGGAGAAGAATCTTACCACGATTTCCTCCCCTATGTGAGGCCGGCACGTGATCTATTATAATACTATAGCTCTAATACTGGCTATATTGTGATGTGCCTGTAGATAATGTCGTGATACAGGTCACTAAAGCCTTTTTCCAGAGCTTGTTTGATGGAACTACAATGTCCAGCCATGTACTCACGGAATTCCCTCTGGGTCTTCTCCACATATGCTAGCCCACAAGGGCACTTGAGTATGTATACCACATGTGTAGTTGTGCAGGTAACTCAATGGTTAATTTTGAACATTTTTCCAGATGATGGATGATTAAAGGTGGACCCAGTAAGTAAGGTATTACATGTAGAGCATCCTAAACATCTAAAACATCCAAACTTAGGTCTTAAAAAGTGAGTCTGAAGTTGTTTAGTCAAAGAGTAAACGTCTAGCTTGACTACCCTATCAGCTATATTAGTACCCCTTTTGTAACTAGTTAGTAAACGACTATTGTATAAAGCCGGTAAATCATTGTCAGTACTCACTATGAGCCATATTGTTTTGCCCTTTTTAGTAGTATTGTCTGTATCAACTGTATATTTGTTGACCCATGGGATTACTGTTTTGGTATCAGTTTTATTTTGTGACTCTGAATTTGTACGACCTCTTAGAGTTTCCTCTCTAGGTTTATTCAGAACCTTTTCTTCTAGGGTCAATAATTCCTTTTAGGGTATCCTCTCTCTATGAACTTTGACATCATAAGATCTATGGCTTGCTCACATTCTCCAGGATCAGACGTAATACGCCTGACCCTCAAGAGTAGAGAGTATGGGAGACACCTGCTTTATAGCAATGGCATTATAACTAAAGATATTTTGAATGCGTTGACAGTTGAGTTTCCTTGGGTGCCGCTGTTTTATACGGTTCCTAAGGTTCACAAATCTCTGGTGAACCCCAGGGTAGACCTATAGTGTCTGCCAGACATTCACTATATCATCCCATCTCTATATTCCTGGATTCTTTTTTGAATCCCTGTATACAATGTTTAACATCTTATTTGAAGGACACTACTACTCTGCTAATAGACATGCAGCAATTGGACACATTGCCATAGAATCTTGTGATGTGTGGGGCAGATGTCACTAGCCTCTATACCTGCATTCTGCATACAGCAGGTGTAGAGGCAGTGAAACATCTGATTACTGACAATGTATTGTATAGAGGACCTGCTATATCTTTCTTTTTACAGCTTTTACATTTGGTACTTACCCATAATTATTTCTCTTTTAATGTTAAAATATACCTACAGAAGGCTGGTTATGCAATGGAGTCCCCAGTGGCCCCATCGTACGCTGATGCTTACATGTATCAGATAGAGAGTGAGCTCCTATATAATAATCAGGAGGTCAACTTAAGGCTGTTTTAATACAGACGTTATATTGATGATCTGTTAATTTTTTGGCAGGGCACAGAAGATTCATTGAAATCCCTGTTAGATGCACATAATAACACTGACAGTGTCAAGTTTACCTATGAAATGAGCAAGGTGACCACTATTTTCTTGATGTCATGATGACCGTACAGGATGGTAACATTAAGACGTCGATATACATCAATCCCACAGACAGGAACTCATTGTTAATTCATGACAGCTTTCATCCTTTTGTTTACTTCCTAGTTACAAAAGGGGTACTAATATAGCTGAGGGTTGTCAAGCTAGATGTTTACTCTTTGACTAAACAACTTCAAACTCATTTTTTAAGACCTAAGTTTGGTTGTTTTAGATGCTTAGGATGCTCTACATGTAATACCTTACTGGGTCCACCTTTAATCATCCATCATCTGGAAAAACGTTCAAAATTAACCATCGAGTTACCTGCACAACTACACATGTGGTATACATGCTCAAGTGCCCTTTTGGGCTAGCATATGTGGGGAAGACCCAGAGGCAATACCGTGAGCGCATGGCTGGACATCGTAGGTCCATCAAACAAGCTCTGGAAAAAGGCTTTAGTGATCAACCTGTAGCACGACATTGTCTACAGGCATGTCACAATATAGCCAGTACTAGAGCTACAGTATTATAATAGATCACATAGCCACCCAACACCTGTGATACCTCTCTTAACCACTTAGACCCTGTCAACCCTGGTGGTGCTACAAGTACACATATATCTGAAGGGTTGGTATCTATATATATCTACTATTCACAATGCCGACACCGGCATCCTGAATGGGTTCAACATCCCGGTTCCGGAATTGTGACACCTAAGTTGCCGAACGACAAGCCACTGGGCCAGCGGGAGTTAAGCTGCAGGGGGGGAGGAGGTCTCGGTTTAGTCTGGGAGGGGATAGGGTTAGGCAGCCACCTGGGAGATTTAGGGATAGGCTGCGGGGGGGTAGGTTTAGGCTACGGGGAGGGGGGGTTAGGTTTAGGCACCACCAGGAAGAGTTAGGGTTAGGGTGCGGGGGGGTGTAGGTTTAGGCTGCTGGGAGGGAAGGCCAGGGGGAGAAGGGAGAGGGTAAGTATACTTCAGGATGCCACAGTCAGTATTCTGACCACCAGCATCCCGACTGCTAGAAAATCATATCCATCCCCAGGAAGACTTGCCAAAAAACTATGACACAACTGGAAAATAGCATTTGTACATTTTTAATTGTTCTCTATAACTACCCTGTAATACCCTACTAAAAGTTTGATATCCATTGACTACAGGGCATTAGCTATTTACTATTAAAAGAAAGAAATAAAGAATTAAAGTGCAGCTGAAAAGCAAAATTAAAGGTTACACTTCTAGCACTACAAAATGTGCACAATAACGGATACAATATTTAGCATTTTCAGTTCTGTGAAACAAAATATTCTTATACAAGATTGTAACAACTAAAGTTCAAAGTAAAAAATAACAATAGTGCATTATCCTTATACATAACATATGCACCCATGTAGGTAAAAAATAATATTTGAAATGTTCTTCCAAATGCAATGCGAACACCAAATCCCAAATCCCATTTCATTGTGGTTTAATAAGGACTCAATACTCTTGTTTCCATTACAAAGCAATGTACTGTAGCTTTATTACATATAGATGGATATCTTCTTTTCAGATTAACTTTGCCCAATGTACATGGTTATTGTGTACCATAAAATAAAGAAAAAAAGTATACAGTGGAATACTTTTAAAATAAAAGGCTTCATACTGTAGATTTTTAATATATTACTCTTGCAAACATAAGGCCTGATTCAGAAGTGGATGAAGTGCCCATGTTTGACAGTTCAGCAATTATGTGCTACTGTGTTGAAACCCCCTACAGAGTATGCATTTCCCTGACTGTTGCATATAGGATAGGTTGCATTAGGGACAGCAAGACAAAACCATGGGCATTCCTGGGAGGTGAACACAAAACAAAGGCTGTCTCATAAGCGTGTCACATATAGAATCAATTTATAAGATCCTGCACCGTTTATATTTTACACCTTCTCGCCTACATGCGATGCAACCCTCCACTTCTAACCTATGTTGGTGCAACTGCGGTAATGTGGGAACACTATTGCATATTTTTAGGGAATGCCCTGAACTTGCTCACCTCTGGAACTCGGTATTTAAGCTGATTGCTTCTGTATTAGGCCATTATATAACACCACACCCACGATTGCCTATCCTCCACCTTTATTATGGCGGCTTTTCATCAGGTGCTCAATATGTTTTGGGCCATAGACTCATTTCTACAAAACTATTAATTGCCCGTCATTGGCGCTCCCCCGTGGTCCTGAATATAGCTGCAATAGAAAAGGCTATACAGTCTCACTACGAGTTTGAAACCGTGGGTGTCGCATATTTCTCCTCTCCCTCTTGCCCACTTCTATGCTGGCTTTCGTGGGGCAACTACTGGCACAGTCGACCTCTAGACTCCATTAACAACTCATTGATACTTGACTTGACTTGACTTGGATACATAGATCTTTGGTTTTTGTTGAATAGATTCAGACTTACATGATTTTCACTATTTTGTTGGACTATTATATTCTATGTACATGTTCTTTCCTTTGTAAAACATATGTGTACCCCCCTTACCCCTTTCCCTTCCCTTTTCTCTTCTGTATCCCCACTTCTATTTTTTTGTTCAAAATATAAAATAATAAAAATTAATATTGAAAAAAAAAAAAGCCCTTCCCCTGGTGTACAAGCGTGCAGGGGCAGATCCAGAACAAAATGACAGAGGGGGAAACATGACAGGGGAAGAAAAGGTAACATAGTAACATAGTTTCTGAGGCTGAAAAAAGACAATTTGTCCATGGAGTTCAACCTGTTATTGATCGCCTACACTGTAATATTTGTAATACTAATTTTAACTGTTGTGAATGTTTAACCATTATGTCTATTAATGTTTTATTTTATGTATTTTAAAAAAAAAAAAATTTTGATACTATTGTGCATGATTTTTTTTTATACTATTGTGCATGATTTACCCACCATAACCCTATATATCCTTATCGAGTAGGAATTTATCTAGCCCATTCTTAAAAGCAATGACCGAGTCCACCATTACTACTCTCTCAGGCAAGGAGTTCCAAATATGTATTGTCCTTACTGTGAAGAAACATTTCCATCTCTGTGTGTGAAATCTCCTCTTCTCTAACCTAAGCGGGTGCTCACGTGTCCTTTGTATTGATCTCACCAAAAATAAATCCCCTGCTAGCTCTGTGTATTGTCCCCTAATATATTTGTAAATGCTAATCATGTTCCCTCTAAATCTCCTTTTTTCCAGTGCAAAAATGCCTAGCCTATCAAGCCTTTCTTCATATTCGAGTGTCTTCATCCCTTTAATCAATTTGGTCACCCATCTCTGAACCTTTTCTAGTTCCAGGATATCCTTTTTGTAGTATGGTGCCCATGACTGTGCGTAGTATTCAAGATGTGGCCTTACCAGTGATTTATATAATGGGAGTATAACACTTTCATCCCTTGCATCAATCCCCACTTTATGCATGCTAATACATTGCTTGCCTTATTTGCTGCATTCTTACTTTGGGTACTACTGCTGAGTTTGTTGTCTATGTGAACACCTAAATATTACAGAATCCCCTCGTTTTCCCCATTTAGTATGCAGGTAGTATTATTGTTCTTGCTACCAAAGTGCATTACCTTACATTTGTCTATATTGAACCTCATTCTCCATTTTGCTGTCCATGCTTCCAGTTTAAATAAGTCATTCTGAAGAGACTCAGCATCCCACTCCGAATTTATAACCTTACACAGTTTGGTATAAAAATTAACACCATGATCTCTAGACCTACTTCTAGATCATTTATGAAAATGTTGAACAATAGTGGTCCAAGTACTTACCCTTATGGCACACCACTTAGTACTTCAGTCCATTTCGAAAAAAATTCCATTTACCACCACTCGCTGCTCCCTATTATCCAACCAATTTCTAACCCAAGTGCATATTGTACTTTCTAGCCCAAGTTCTCTTAATTTATAGATAACTCTCATGTGAGGTACTGTATCGAAAGCTTTAGCAAAGTCTAAAAAGATTACATCCACCTCACTACCATGATCTAGGTTCGAAATAACTGTTTCATAAAAGCCTATTAAGTTAGTTTGACATGATCTATCCTTCACAATTCTATGTTGGTTCCTATTTATAACCTTATTGGCTTCAAGGAACTCCTGTACTCTATCTCTTAAAATACCTTCCCGTACTTTCCCCACTATAGATGTAAGACTTACTGGTCTATAATTACCTGGTTCAGATTTACTTCCCTTTTTTAAATATCGGCACTGCTTCCGCTATACGCCAGTCTTTGGGAACCATGCCTGATGCAAGTGAGTCAGTGAATATCAAATATAGGGGTCTTGCTAGTTCGGAGTGTAGCTCCATGAGAACCCTTTGGTGAATTCCGTTGGGACCAGGTGACTTATTAATCATATTTTTTTTTAATCAGTCACAGATTACTTCCTCACTTAAATGAGCATTTAGCACATTTGGGACATTATCATTGCTGAGGTTATGCGTTAGTCCTGCCATCTGTTCCTCTCTTGTGAATACAGATCAGAAAAATAAATTTAGTTTTTCCTCTATGTCATTATCATCTTTGATTAGGATGCCCAACTCTCCTTTTAAAGGGCCTATACTCTCCTTCTTTAATCTTTTGCTGTTGATGTAATTAAAAAACATTTTGGGGTTTGATTTACTTTCCTTTGTATTAGCTTTTCCGTTTCTATTTTAGACACTCTGATTTATTTTTTGCATATTTTGTTCAATCCTTATAGTACTGGAATGACTCTGCCTTCCCATCTGATTTATACTTTTCGAATGCTCACCTCTTTTTGGCCATTAATTCCTTAATCTTTTTGTTAAGCCGCATTGGTTTAGAATTATTACTTTTTCGTTTGCTGCCCATGCGAATGAACTTACAAGTAAAACTAGCGATCAATGCTTTTAATACCTAATTTCTATGTATGTAGTATTCTTGCCTAGAAACAAAATTTCCCAGTCAATGTCACTTAAAGCTTCCCTCATCATGACAAAGTTGGGTTTGCTAAGGTTTAGAGTCCTAGTTGAGCCTATATAGGGCTGTGAAAACTGATATTGAAAGTGACCAGTGTGGTCGCTGTTTCCCATGGGCTCCCCTACTATAATATTTGAAATCATTTGAACATTGTTTGTTAATACCAGGTCTAAGATTGCATTGTACCTATTTGGTTCCTCGATTAGTTGAAATAAGTAGTGATCATTAAGTGTGTTTAAAAACCTTTTACCCCTAGCAGTATCACATGAAACATTTGTCCAATTAATCTCCGGATAGTTAAAATCTCCCATCACTATTACGTCTCCTAATCCTGCCGCTTTTTCGATTTTCCTCAGTAACAATTTCTCATCAGACACATTAATATCAGATTGCTTGTAGCATATCCCTATTAGTTCCCTTGTTCCCTTTCATGCAATTTCTATCCATAAAGTTTCCACAGTATTTACAGTCCCGTCGCAAATGGTTTCCCATATATCAGGTTTTAAAAATGTATTTACATAAAGACATTGTTTTGTGCTGCATAAAAAGTGGGTGTGGCCTCACAACAAGGGGCGTGGTCTCAAAGGGAAAGCTGTATCCATAAGTGATGCCTTAAAGAGGCAGATGGTGACAGGAGAAAGAGGGTGATGTGATTGTGATGCAGGAGAGATATGGAAGGTGAGGCAGTGGGTGACAGGAAGAGATAGTTGGACATCGAAAGTGAGTGGGTGATTGGGTGAAGGTGGAGGGAAAGGCAGTAAGTGACAGGGAGAAGGTGATACCTTAGATAAGTAGATGGTGACAGAAGAGAGAGGGTGATGGGGAGTTAGTGATGCAGGGGAGAGGCAATGGGTGACAGGGAGAGGGAAAGGGTGACAGGGAGAAGGTGATGGAGAGATTGTAATGTGGGGAGAGGCAGTGGGTGATGAGGAGAGATAGTAGGAGACAGCGAGGCAATCGGTGACAAGGTAAAAGTGACAGGGAGTGGAAGTGGCTGATATCAGGGAGAGGCAGAAGGTGACAGATGAGGTGACAGGAGAGGCAGTGGGTGACAGGGAGAGGATGATGTGGAGTAGCAGTGGGTTCTGCCAGGGAGAGGCAGTGTGTCATTCCAGGGAGATGCAGTGGGTGACAATAGGGAGAGGGTAAGAGTGACAGGCAGTGGGTGAACCCAGGTAGAGGATAAAAAGCAGTGGGTGACAGGGAGAAGCAGTGAATGGAGAGAACTTGGCTGGAAGGGAGGAAGAGAGATGGTGGTGGGAGGGGGATACTAGTCTAGAAAACACAGGGTACACAGGGATGAATAAGGGAGAAAATATAGCTGGACTGGATGATGGGGTTCTTGCTGAGGGGCAGTAAAATATGGCAGTGGGTTGATTGGGGAAGGGAAGAGGTCAGACGCTGGGCTGGCATGGTGGAAGACACTGGGGATGGAGGAATCAGTGAGATATGAAGGACACTGTGTGGGTGGGGGGTACTTTGTAATTGGGGCACTGAGCAGGATGTGAAGGGACAGTAAAAATAGAGATGGAAGGGCGGAGGGGCAGTGAGATGTGATTAGTGGGTTGGTTGGGGAGGGAAGGCGGGAGACACTAGGCTGGCAGGATGGGAGAAACTGGGATGGGTGGGTCAGTAATGGTGGGGGACACTGGGCTGGAGAAGGGCAGACACTGGTATTGTATGGAAGCACTGACCTGCTGCTATTTAATTTCAGCCTGGCCCCACACACTATCTGCAGCCTCCCGAGCAGTGCTTCGCTGCTGCTGCTGGAATTTGCAGTATCTCTGGAAGGCTGCATTTCCCTGGTGGTATGGGGTGGAGTGGTGCTGTGCAGTTGGAGGACAAGAGACTAGTGCAGCTACGGAGACAGTTACAGGCCAATCAGCCACAATAGGTGCACTCAACCACCAGAGCCACAGAATCTCCCTACGTCAAAGGCATGTAAGCCAAAACAGGGGTGGCAGGAAGTGCCTGACCATACCAGCTACTGTCAGCTCATGACACCCATCCCTTCCTAAAAGCAACCCGGGGATGATAAAGCCTCACTCACAGCCAGTGCTGTGGCAATAGTCTCTGCTCCCGGAGACACAGCCAAAGCAAGGGAGCTGGGATCATGAGACCGCAATGCAGTCAAAGAGCGGCACAGCACATGCAGGTACCAAGCCAGCTTGAGTGTAGGCAAAAGGACATGAGGTGCCGTGCCTGCACAGAGATTATATGAAAAAGAGAATTGAACAGAAAGAAAGCTTACAAAAAAAAGGGGGGTGGGGGACAGAATACAGAGAGCGGAGGAAGAAGAGGTTAGAAAGGGAAAAATTAGCAAATACACAACACAGACATCCCTAGGCACTTTCCCGTCCTGAAGCAGGAATCAAATAGGCCTCAAGCCTCAGTCACTGACTACATAGTCTCACGGGATGCTGCATTGAAATCCCGCAAGACTTTGTCATGCCGTGCAAGGAACACCTCCTCTGCAGCGCAGTTAGTGAACAGCTGAGCTGAGCCGCCAGGAGGGGGAGACTACTACGCTCCTGGGTGTGGAGGCCACTAATGTGCCCCGGGATGACCACCCCTTTCACCCCTCCCTTAATCCGGCCCTGCCTCTGCCTCCTCCTCAGCTGTCAGACATGTGCCAGCATTCAGTAAAGAGATGTACTAACCAGTGAAAAGAGTGGAGTGAGCCAGTGGACACAGTGCCCATGGCAACCAATCAGCATTGCAGTTGTTAGGATATGATGCACTCTGTGCCTGTCTCCTTCTATATAGAAGTCTATGGGCGCATCCCCTAGTGTTAATCCCCTAGTGCCAAGAGTCACTCGGAGGTGGAGCTACGTGATGTAATCTCTGCTCCTCCATCTTAGAGTGAGTGAGAAAATGAGTCCTATTGTGTGCAAGCGTGCAGAGCTGAGACTGGAAGCGGATCTCTGCAACAGAGACTCACAGTGCTCCATTGCATGTATCGTGGTACTGGAGCTGACGCTGAGCCAGAAGCCGCGTCTTCTCTACAGCAGGAGTCAGACTGCATGGCTGTGCAGTCCTCCGTCCCTCACCACCAGAGACAACTCCTGATAAGTACTGCTACCACTGCTGTTACCTTGTATGATATAGGGGCCCCTAATTGCCTATACCAGTATTACATCTGAGTCACCTGTGTTCACTGAATAAACCTGTATTACTGTTTAAGTCATTAAGTGTGGATTGATGTTACTGCACCAGGCAATTCCAATACACTCTGCCAACAGAAGTAACATTTATAATTTGCATACTATAAAATGGCTCACTTCTCCACTCTTTTCACTGCTTTGTACATCTACCCCTACATCAATTGAAATAGCACTCACAATTCCTACTATTTCCATCCATTTGCTGGTTTTCTTAAGAATGCCACTGTGGTTCTTTAAGTACATGACCTCCTCAGCTTATTGAGCAATATGTTATACAGCGGCACATTTCATAGAAAATACCGCCTGTGCAAAGGGCCATACTGTGACACAGGAGGTAAACTCAATGTATGATTACATTTCTCAAACCACTAAACAACAGGGTTGATGAATTTCCATCTTGTTGCACAATAATTTGCTTGACATATATATTTTGAACTACTCAGAACAGAACTCATGGTCTCTGAGAGTGTTTATTTTAGGTATTTCTAATATTGTTGACCATTTCATGAGTGTGACAAAATGTCCATTAACTCTGATTGTGTATAATGCACTCTTGTTCTGTGTACTGGTTAGAGGTGGCATAGATGAGATGATAATTCTTCTCAGCCTGAAGTCAGCAAGTCTCCCCTCCCTTACAATAAAAGTCAAACAGTTCTTTCTATGCAAATCTGTTAAAAGCTTAACACCAAATCCATTAATTCCAAGTCTTGGGATTTTCAATATTTTATTTATTTGGGAATTACCTAGAGATGTGCGGCGGCACTTTTCATGTTTTGTGTTTTGGTTTGGTTCTGGTTCCATGCTCATGTTTTGGATCTGGATTGGTTTGCCACAACCACCCTTTCGTGTTTTCGTTTTGGTTTTGGATCTGGATAATTTTTGAAAAAAACATAAAAACAGCTAAAATCACAGAATTTGGGAGTAATTTTTATCCTACTGTATTATTAACCTCAAAAACATTAATTTCCACTCATTTCCAGTCTATTCTGAACACCTCACACCTCACAATATTGTTTTTAGGCCAAAAGGTTGCACCAAGGTGACTGTATGACTAAGCTAAGTGACACAAGTGTGCGGCACAAACACCTGGCCCATCTAGGCGTGGCACTGCAATGGCAGACAGGATGGCACTTAAAAAAACTAGTCCCCTCAACATCCCGACAGTCGGCATGCCAACTAACATGGACTATTCCCACTCATGGGTATCCACGAAACCCATAGAGTGGGAATTGAACCTGTGGCAAGCGCAGCTCGCCACCGAGCCCGCAGCTTGACGAGCGCAGCGCTGGTCACCCATACCCAACCCCACAGATGCACCTAATATTTTGCTGCAGTGCAGAGTGAGATTGCTATTATGAAACAAAGCAGTGAGTGGCGAGTGCATAGTTTAGTAGGCCATGCATAGACTCCTGTCTGTTACATTGGGGCCATTGTGATGGTAAAGTTGCCACATGAGGGTTCAGAATGTTTTTACAAGGTGTCAGATGCGCCACACAGTGATTAGAACAAAATTACATAAATATTATATACATGCATTAGGTAACTAAACACAGTGATAAAACCAAGGACGATTAAGGCATATGGGGGCAGATGTAGGAACCTGGAGACGGCATAAGGAAGTGATAAACCAGTGATAAGTGCAAGGTGATAAATGCACCAGCCAATCAGCTCCTAGCTGTTAATTTACATATTGGAGCTGATTGGCTGGTGCATTTATCACCCTGCACTTATCACTAGTTTATAACTTCCTTATGCCTTCTCCAGGTTAATACATCTACTGATGGAGTATGTAAGTGAAGGTTTGGATAGAGATTCACTAGAGCTTTTGGAAGTACTGTTCCCCGTGGGAGGGTTAGGTTAGGCTGCTTGGAAAGAGGGTCAGGCACCAGGGAGGGTTAGGGTTAGGCTGTGGGGAGGAATGGTTAAAGGTAGGCTGTGGGGGAAGGGGTGTTAGGTTTAGGCTGTGGGTGGTAGGTTAGGGTTAGGCTGAAGGGAGAGAGGGTTAGGTTTAGGCACTAGGAAGGGGAGGTTAGGCACTAACCGGGGAGGGTTAAAGTTAGGCTGCAGGGAAGGAGGTTTAGGGTAAGGCACTACCGAGGAGGGTTAGGGTTAGTCTGCAAGGGAGCGGGATAAGGTCAGGGTCAGGCTGCAGGAAAGGAGGATTAGGGGGGTAGAGGGGAAGGGTTAGATCACTTGCCAACAAGGTGTGGGGATTCTGCGCATCACAATGCTGCTGTCAGTATTCTGACTACTGGGATCCCAATACCATCCCTGCGCAGCCTTTGTTTCCAAATAGAAAGGATCAGAATCTACTGTACAGTATGGTGGACAAAATGGATACAAGGGAACACTGGTGACAAGAACAGTGCTAGGAGGTGTGAAAGAAGGCACCTTCCCATGTGGGTTTACAGTCTAAGAGGGAGGCGGTGTAACAGTGAGGGTGGACTGGGAGAGAGACGTAGTTGGTTACACGAGTGGTAGAGAATTATAAGGAGAGCTGATAGGCTTGTATGAAGAAGTAAGTCTTGAATGTTTGTTTAAATGTGTATAGGCTGTGTGAAAGTTTGACAGAGCAAGCAGTGAGTTCCATAGTATGTCGGCAGCACGGTAGATATCTTGGAAGTGGGAGTGAGAGTAGATGGGGAATGTAGACAGAAATTAGGTTGAAGATGTACAGTAGTGGGGAGTTAATTGATTGAGGGCTTTTTATGTGATGGAGAGAAAGCCGCACAGCATCATGTGGTTATTTGGGAGCCAGTGAAGCAGTTTGCATTGACTTGAGAGACCAATACAGAGCATTGAGAGAGGTTAATGAGTGGGGCAAAAGCATTAGAGGAAAATTGCAGTGTTGAAACATGGGTGAGAGGATGTCCAAAGAGGAGGATATTGCAGTAGCCTAGGAAGGAAATAACAGCATAAATGAGAGTTTTGGTGGTGGCACATGGTCAGGAAGTGTCTGATGCATGCAGACATTCTGAAGATGGAACCAACAAGATTATGAGATAGACAGAATGTGTAATGTGAAGGAGAAGAGAATGATGCCCAGGTAGTAGATTTGAGGGACAGAGGATAAGGATATCCAGTGGTATGGTGCATAGTCATGCATTATAGTTACTATAAATAGGGATAAAATGCAACGGCTGACAGCAGCATCAGTCAGAAATTTTAGTCAAATCATCATGCATAGGAGACCACAAATAGGTTGAACTCGATGGACAATTGTCTTTTTTCAACCTCAGATACTATGTTACTATGTTACTAGGAAATTGTACTGTTGTCAAGAGTGGAGGACAGTTAAAGGGGTCCTGGACAGGGGGAATAGAATAAGCTCAATTTTAGACACAAAAGTTTGAGAAAGCTCTGGGACATCTTATTTGTACTGTGCACACATCAACATGCATTACCGTTGTCCCTAGCAGTAAGAATTCATCCGCAAAGTAATTGACCGGAAGGGACCATTTGAGGGAGGTAACAGGGGGTTACGGCTAAAACACAGGCATGTCTCAACAGTTTTTGGTGCTCATTGTTGCCTCAGTCTGTGATCCTATATGCATTAAAGATGGCTCTGGCATCACAGTACCTGCGGCCATTCTGCGTGACCATAGCTTCACTCAAAAGGTCTATTATCGAAGGGTCTTCTTGATATTGCTGCGTCTTTGTATGCAGTTGCTGAGATTAGCAAAGCTGCCGGTGAGACCGCAATACAAAGTCTGACAGATGAGACATTTGCATATTTGTACACAATATCTACGCAGGGGTCACAGCTGCAAATGTAGTAGCTTACAACTCTGATTCAGGCCTACAGTGACACAGGCTTTGGCTGGATCGGGGTGCAAGAGACTCTTGCCCACTTTTCCAGAAGGTCACCGGTAATGCTAACCGATTTGCAAGGGCCTCCTGGCCATCTCTGGGAGAGTAGTATTATTTGTTTTCTGACTCATATACACATACTGGTTACCAGGGGTCGGGCTTTGTATTGTACACTAGCACCCTTGGACCAAACTCTGCTTTGTGCACATCTCTTATGTACAGTATCTGGGGCGTTATTCAGTATTGTTAGCAAAGCAAAAAAGTTAGCAATTGGGCAAAACTATGCTTCCCTGCAGGAGGGGCAGACGTAATGTGCAGAGAGATTTAGATTTGGATGGGTTCTATTGCTTCTGTGCAGGGTAAGTACTGGCTACTTTATTTTTACACTGCAATTTAGATTTCAGTTTGCACACACGCCACCCAAATCTAATGCGCCCTACACACTGGGCTACAAAACTGAAAGATATGAATGATCTCGTTCATTAATGAACGAGATACCATTCATATCTTTCAGTTGCGGAGGCAACAACAATGAACGATGCGCAGCCCCGCACTCGTTCATCGTTGCTGCCCCATAGCTTGTGCATGCAGGCCAATATAGACGATCTCGGCCATATTTGCCTGCACTGCTATGGAGCCGGGTGACGGGTGAGTGAAGAAACTTCACTCCCCCCGCCGCTGGGTCACCTGTCGGCCGTATCTGCCGTCGGGCAGCTCGGCGGCAGATCGCAAGTGTGTAAGGCCCATAACTCTTTCTGCACATGTTACATCTGCCCTACCTGCAGCGCACATGTGGGCTAATTCAGAGTTGATCGCAGCAGCAAATCCACCCAAATCCAACTCTCTCTGCACATGTTATATCTGCCCCCTCTGCAGTGCACATGGTTTTGCCCAACTGCTAACAAATTTGCTGCTGCGATCATCTCTGAATTAGGCCTATAGTTTGTCCGTTAGTGTGCTTTTTTTTTTGTTTGCTAACAACACTGAATAACCCCCTAATCCACAAGTTTGACATTTTGCACTAAACACCACATAACTTTGCAATTAAAAAATTCTGCATCTACTATACTATGGGGGTCATTCCGAGTTGATCGCAGCGAATCTTCGCATCGCAAGCAGCGGGATTAAGGCAAATGTGCATGCGTAATGTACTGAATGCGCATGTGCCAAGTCCGCCGTACGACGAAGGTGCAGAAATACACACGCTTTCTGTGTTCGCAGTCATGCAACGACAAAGAGGCGTGTTTAAGTCAGTGTGGGGGAATGGCTTCGCTGGCTAGCGAAAAGGGGCGTAGAGGTGGGTGTCTTGTGGGTGAGTGTGCTAAGGTCTGTAGGCGTGGTTATCACTCCGCAGCGAAGCTGCCCGTTGTTGGTACACACCAGGCGTTCGCAGCAGCAGAGTAAGTTTAGGGCTGCGCACAGCTAGTGAATAGCCGCCACAGGTGCCTGACAGGGTGCACCTAGCTAATCATTGCCAATAGGATGCAGCTGTTTGCAATGCAAATGCATCAACAGCCCATTGTAGCTCAAGCACTCTCAGAGATGGTATGTACATTTACACTCCCTGGAAATGTTATTATGTTAAACGTTAGCAAAATATGTTAGTCTCTCAAGCAGCACACATGTTTATTATTATTATTAAATACATGTGTATTGCACATGTCAATCATGTCTTGTTTGTGTATCAATTCTTTAGAATGTAAGCTCTCACAAGCAGGGCCCTCTTCCCTCATGTGCTTATCCTTTCTTACTTTAATAATCTTCAACTGCACCAATTCCATCAATCTTCTGCCACTTGATACTTATTCTAGTGTCATCTGCTGATGTAACTATGTTTATTTACCCTGTACTTGTCCTATACTGTCATCAACTGTAAGTTGCTGTTTTCCTGTTTGTTTGATTATTTGTTTATGTACTCTGTAATTGGGCGCTGCGGAACCCTTGTGGCGCCATATAAATAAAGGATAATAATAATAATAATAATAATAATAATAATTACTGTTATTTTTAAAAAAATAAAAACAAATTAATTTCCTTTTCCACATACAGTACATGCCATGTTTTTCTAATTCCTACATTTGTTGTGTGTTTCATATAACAACATTCCCAACATAATGCAACCTATCATGTTAGTAACTCCTGCTTTAGCTAATACCTTCCTATGGATTAATTAGGTCAGATGTGAGTTATATTTAAGATGGCTGGTTGCCCACAGTAACCAGATTCCTGTCCTTATATTGTCTAAGGCAGGGCTGGCCAAACCGGTCCTCGAGATCTACCAACAGTTCATGTTTTCCCGGCCTCCTGGAGATCTGTAGAATTGTCAGTTATACCCCTTTCACACAGCCCAAAATTTCCCGGGTTATTGCACATGAACGCGCACCAACCCGGGAAATTTCTCGGTGTGAAAGGGTACAGGGTCAAAATCCCGGGATTCCTGCCCACGGCATTTCAACCCTGCAATCGACCAGGGTTGGTCCCGGGATCCTCCCTGGAACCTGGTCTGTGTGAACGGGAGCCGGGTCAATGCGCCCCGGCTCCTGTTCACTTTCTATGTAGCAGGCGGCGCTTGGAGATCATGTGATCTCTTGCGCCGCCCCCGCCGCGTCACCGCTGACGTCAGCAACCCGGCAATATGCCGGGCTACTGACTGCGGTATGCAAGGGGTCTTACCCGGGAATGTCCCTGCATGATCCAGGGACCGTATTCCTGGGTAAGACCCCTGCATATCTGGTGTGAAAGGGGTATAAGGAATGAATGCAGCACATCTTAATTAGTAATGACTACACCTGTGCTCTTGCAAGGTGGGCTGGAAAATGTGAACCGTTGGTAGATCTCGAGGACTGGTTTGGCCAGCCCTGGTCTAAGGAGCAAGATACATGTGAAGTATATTTGGTTATTTTTCTATATGCAACTTCCCATGTTTTTAGGGAACTGACACAAGCAGAAAAAAACATTTGTATATTTAGCTACAATGTAAAACTTTTCACACAGACACAAAAATATAAACACAATTTCAGACCAAAGTGTATGGGTTAAAAGTATTTTTACTAAGCAAAACAATATTAGATAATGTTGTGTAACAAAAAATAAATATTTGTACAAACATAACAGAACATGGCACAGCAACAAACATCTGCCTGTGGCCAAAATAGGATGACAGTACCCAGTAGTGAAGCAACCCCATCTACTGGCCATCAAACACAAGAGACTGGTCTCATTACCCTGGCTGAGGAAAATGTGGTGCAAATTGAGGAAGAATCTGGACACAATACCCAAACCAAACTAGCCAGACCACAATCTGAAGAGGAAGGTGGGACAAGTTCACAGGCTAATGCATCACAGGCTGGTAACAAAAAGAGAAGACAACAAACCACAGTCAGCAGGAGGGAGTTTTTCATTCTCATCCCACAAGCCACTGATAAACCACTTTAGAACATAAACAACATGGGTGCTGGGAAATTCCCGCCCCGCCTGAAGGTGATGTTGGTCAGTGGTAGGTCTGCGCACTGACCTTCGAGGGCCCTGCCCAGTGGGATTTTGTTCCTGGGCAGGGGTAGGGGATGGGCCAGGTGTTGGAGCCTACCTGAGACTGTGGCCAAGGAGGCCAGCAATAGTCTGTATACCTTGCCCAATTGTGTTGTTGAGTTGGTGAACACAGGTGGTCAGGTCAGTGAGCCTGTAGGACATCTCACGTACCTCCCGGATCATCTGGTCATGGAATTCGGTGTTTCTAACTCCATGACTGGCTATCTTAGCCAGAATCGCCGGGAGAGTCCTTTGGGAGGGGGTGCCAGTGTGGGGCTGGGCTGGTGGTATTTCCTGCCCCACACTGGAGGTGTTACTACCTCCCCCTCCTCAGACTCAGTGAGATGCCCCTCCTGTGCTGTGTTTTGTAAAAAAGAAGAGTATAAAAAAACGCATTAGTATATTTTTACAAACTTATACAGTAAACACTTGACAATATATGTTTCCAAACTTTCCTTCCAAGGCATGTGGACCATCCATGGCAGGTGTGTCGGTGTCCATTTCGGACACACCTGCCACCTCCTCATAGGACACACAGACTATTGCTAGCTCCTCCAGGTCTGTAAATTCTCAGGGAGTGGACCTCCCCCTGTTGCCCTCAAAGCATTCCAGTGCACAACCTTTTTCTGCTTCAGGCGGGACTTGAAGTCAGCCCAACTACATATGTTTGGGTGAAAGGAAAAGAAATTAAACGTAAGTAAATGTGATGCATACTTTTTGAACACATGTCATAGTATTGGTTGCTATAGGCAACATGACTTGGGAAATGTTGCTTAAATCTTAGTTAATGCATACTATAGTGTTTGTCATTGTGGCTAAGTATTTACTTACCATATTCTTACTTCCTATGGTGTGAGAACAATTGGGCCAACACCATTCACACAGTCTGAGATTTCTCTCCAGATCCGGTCTTTTGTCCCAGCACCCATGTTTTTATCTCCAAAATGGATTTTATCAATGGCCTGTGGGACAAGAATTCCCAACTCCCTCTTTGTAAATGGGGGTTGTCGTCTTCTCTTTTTGCCTGTTGCCTGCGATGCATCAGCCTGAGAAGTATCTCCACCTTCCTCTTCACTCCGTGGCTGTGATTGCTGGGTTTGGGTAGTTGGCCCAGAATCTTCCTCAGTTTGTGCCACATGTTCCTCAGCCAGGGCCCTCACACCAGCCTCTTCTTGTGTTTGTGGGCTAGTAGATGGGAGTTTGTCACTACTGTGTCCTGGTCGTTCCTCCTCTGCACTGGCAGGTGTTTGTTGCTGTCGTGTTTGTTGCACCAGCTGTCTGCTCCTTTGCAGGATGGCCCATCATTAGTGCAGGAGTGTTTGGCAGTTAGAGTGGTGTCCAGTATTGAAGGTAAGATATGTTTTGTTTGATATGTGTAAAACTAAGCATTGTTTTTACGCTTGGGTCCATGTTATGCAGCCATGTGTACTTGTTCTCTGTAAGAAGTGTGTGTAGTTTGTTGTATGTGATGTGTATGCATCTCGTACTTATGTGGTGGGTGGCGTCTTTTGTATTATTATGTGCATACACAGAGTGTTTTGATAAAAAAAATTATTTATTATATTCAAATATATATGTTGTTTTATTTATTGTAATTGGTCCCACAGTATATACGTTTGTGGGTAAGTATGTGCATGTTACAGTATCTGTAGTGGTTGGTGTGTTTGGGTTATTATTATTATTACATTTTATTTATAAGGCGCCACATGTGTTTCGCAGCGCCGTACAAAGGACAGTACAGGTGACAAAACATTGCATTACAGTAAATAAATAACAGAAATAGAGTACAGGTAACAGAGCACCACACATTCTCAAGACATAATACAGCTAAGATGTAAGTATTGAGGGAGTGATCATCGTACTACTAGAGGCTGGTGGCCATAGATGGAGATGAGCCTTTACTAGCAGGATAAAAATGGTCGTTGAGTAGGGGAGAGCTGTGAGTGAAATGTGTTGAGACTAGGGCTTAGATAACAAGAGGAAAGAGGGCCCTGCTCTGAAGAGCTAACAATCTATTGGGGAGGGGCGACAGACAGATGACAAGAGGTGCAGGCAAGCGGGAGGTAGCCTGATGGCAGTATGCAAGCAAAGCTGAGATGTTCACGGCATGGGGCAGGGGTGTGGGTATATATTTGTGTGCTTATTTTATTTGGGTTTTTTTTTTTGCCCCTTCTCAAGGAAAATTCCAGGATATTTTGTTGGGGTTTTTTTTGTGGAGGTCTCCATTATTATTTTTTCCTTGGCCTTTTGCCCCTTTTTTTTTTGCCCTACATTCATCTGCTGGTAAGTATATGTATGCTAGGTGTGTGTGGTTTGTAGGGATGTGGGTCTATATATTTGTGTGCTTATTTTGTTCTATTTTTCTTTGTTCCCTTCTCAAGGAAGATTGTATTTTCTTTGAGTTTTTGGGGAGTTTATCCCTTTTTTCCCCCTTAGCCTTTTGTCCTTTTTTATTGCCCTACATTCATTTGCTGGTAAGTATATGCATGCTCCTAGGTGTGTGTGGTTTGTAGAGATGCGGGTATATATATATATATATATATAGTCACGAACATAGGCGGCACTCACGGGACCTTTTCAATCAGAATTCATAAAGAAGACAACAGAGACTCCTCTCTGATCAACGTTTCGGTTGTATTTAACCTTCGTCAGGATCACAATACAATGCAAAATAAAGTGCTTACCTAAATAACCTTCCTTCACCCATGCTGAGAGCCGCCATTGCGCCGCCTGCCGGGTCATCTGACGTCACAGCAATGCGACACGCGCCTCCCGGCGCGCCCGTGTGATCGAGCGGCACCATGGCAACTACAAAACAAAACACCACATAGTGCTCAAACAAACCATTTAAAACAATTAAAACAGCAATAGCAATCACAAAGAGACTGGTTATAGTGTATGCCACAGTACCATGTGTCTGGAAACATACTATTAAGTTATTACAGTCTAGTACAGTGTTTTTCAACCACTGTGCCGTGGCACACCAGTGTGCCCTGACCAGTCTCCAGGTGTGCCGCCATAGAAGCACAGCCAGGCCTGTCAGTGTTTTGCTGCTACTGAAGCCCTGGAACGATCAATACTCACGAACTCTCATGAACCATGTTTGAAAACCCTAAACTGTATATATTCACTGCGTACACTGTGGCACACTGTCATCGATACCGATCATCTCATTCTACTTTATAAAAAGCTTTTTAATGACAACACCTCATTAAGACCGCGCGGAGACACCGTATCTAACCGGTGTATCCACCGCGCCTCCCGTTGTAATAGAGCCTTATTACGATTTCCCCCTTCTTAACCTCTTAGGGACTTGGTCAATGATCTTATACCGTAAAGTGGAGAGGCCATGATTATGCAGTTTAAAATGACGAGCAACGGGTTGATTGTGATCTGCACTACAACCATCCACAGTCAGCCGAATAGCCGACCTGTGGAGGGCCATCCTTTCCTTAAACTGCCTTGTGGTCTTGCCCACGTAGAGCAGACCACAAGGACAGCGAATAATATATATCACAAACACACTGCTGCATGTCAAAACTTGCTTGATCGGTATCCGTTCCCCTGTGTGGGGATGTGGGAATGAATTCCCCACCTCCATGAAGCTACAGGTGGTGCATCCTGTGCACCTATAGCACCCTGGCTTCCTTGTCAGAAAATTAGTCGGCTGTTTATCCTTAAACACTGAAATAACATTTTTAACAAGCCAATCCTTCAAATTCCGATGTCTCGCATAACTGGGCATGAGTTTGACATTCTGGAACATATTTAGATCTGTGTCAGTCGTGACAATAGACCACAATGATTTGGCCTGTTTAGTAATATCCTTACTAGAGGAATGAAATCGTTGCACGAACGGAATCAGATCTTGTTTCTTGCTTACTGTCTGCGGCTTTTCTTTTAGCAGGTCAAGCCTGGGAATGTTGATAGCCTTGTTCTTGGCTCTAATCAAATCCTCATACTTGTAACCTCTCATCATGAATTGATCAATCATGATATCAATTTGTTTGTTGGTTTCCCCTAGGTCATCGGAAATACGATGAACCCTGAGGAATTGTGAATAGGGTAGACCTTTCTTGGTAGATATGGGATGTTGGCTTGTAAAGTGCAACATAGTGTTCCTATCTGTACTCTTCTTGTATAGGCCAGTGTGTATACGGCCATTTTCTAATGAGATCTGTACATCCAGATAACTGACAGTAAATTCACTGATCTCAAACGTATATTTGATGGTAACATCCTGATTATTCACCATGTGCATTAACTCCATAAACTCCCCCTCAGTACCAGACCAAATCAAAAGCAAATCGTCTATATATCTGACAAAGAACGTGATCTTCGCGGCCACTGTTGGATCCATAAAAAAAGCTTGTCGTTCAATGTCAAACATATAACAGTTAGCGAACGCCGGGGCCACACAGGACCCCATTGCGCACCCCTGTTGCTGTACATACCAACCCTTGTCGAAGAGAAAATAATTTCTTTTTAAAGTTTTCTCTAATAACAACAAGAAGACAGATAAATCAGGACCATTGTACAACGGACTAGAGGACAGGAGTCTGTATGCCGCATCCAAACCTCTTTGGTGAGGTATGCTCGTATACAACCTCACAACGTCCAAAGTACACAACTTGCTATCACAGGGTAAAACTGTCAAGTCCTGCAATTTATTGATTAGTGTGGTGGTATCCTTCAGATATGTATGCTGAGCCTGTATGACTGGCTGAAAAAAGCTGTCTAAGTCCTGAGAGATTTTATAATACACAGAATCCCTGGCCGCAATGATAGGATGGCCAGGCGGAACAGTAGGGTGTTTGTGTATCTTGGGCAGTGTGTACAGAACTGGTGCCACCGGATGTTCCTGAAATAGAGCCTTCTGCGTGGCCCTGGAGATGGCACCACCCTGTACTGCTGTTTCCAAGATACCAAATAATTCTGTATTGTATTCAATTGTCGGATCAACTGTTAATTTGCGATAAACTGCAGTGTCCCCCAATTGACGATAGATCTCATTCTTGTACTGGGCTATGTCTTGTATCACAATCCCACCCCCCTTATCGGCAGGGCGGATGATGATAGACTCGTCTTGGCTCAGTCTTTTCAATGCCTCCATCTCAACTTTGGATAGATTAGGTCTGGTTGGGTGAGAAGATCTTGTAATATCTCTGACCATCAAGTCCAAAGTTCTGTTGAAGCATCTGAGAGAAGCATTCATACTCATAGGGTCAAACTGCGATTTGCTTTTAACCGCAGGTGGAGGATCAGTGGAACTAGCGGTTCCTGCTTTATCAAAATGTTCACGTAATCGCAATTTCCTGTTGTATCTATAGGAGTCTATTTTCCACTGGAACTCGTCAAAACTACTAGAGGGAACAAATGATAGACCTTTATTTAAGACTCTTCTTTCAACATCAGATAGAGTCCGGTCCGATAGATTGAATATTATTTATTTTTGGCCTTGCTGGCTGCTTTTGAGCCTCCTTTGCCACTGCTTGCCCCTCCTGGTAGCCGGTCTCCTTTTACCTCGCGCTGTGCATGTGTGCTCCCCCCTAAAGGGGGCTTGCGGGACCTTCCCTTCCCGGATTCCTCCATTTCACTTGGGGACGAGTACCCTCCACTGGAGGTTTCTGTATCGCCTGGAAATCTCCTGAATTTGCGTTGCCGTGGTCTGTAGTTTTTCTTCACGTCGGGATTATAAGGCCACGAATAAACCTTACATTCTGTATAGTCCTTCTGGACCAATTGTAATTTGTCACGCTTGAACCTGACTAGCTCTGTCCGATAAGTATCTACCTGTGCAGAGAGTTTCTCAAGCCAGTTCACCTTAGTGTCTGCTTTTAAAGTATCCAAGTGTAAGGTCTCAAACGCTGCTTTTTTTGCTTTGATGCTGCCTAATTCTCTTGATGACTCCTCGATCACCAGCAGTATCAAATCGAGGCTGCACTTGTTGAGGATAGCTGCCCATTTGCGACAAAATTCTGTATTATATTTGCCAATTGTAGGTATATTCCGGATCCGGAATCCTCTCGAAATCTGGCCGCACTGGTGATAATCTGACAGGGTCACCCCGTGCAAATAATAATCAATTTCTTTCTTGGACAACCGTAATAACTGTACATATAGCTGTTCATTGGCCTCTGCAACTCCTGTGCATTCCAATTTATCTTTAAAGCGGATGGAATCAGCGTCCGCATCCAAGAAGCTCCACGTTTCCCCTGTAGGGAGCACAGTGTTTCTAAAACCAGCATTGTCTTGCATGATGCTGAAATAAAATCAACAAACCGGACCAGCCGCCCGATCTGAACTGACTCCCAGACTTAGAAGGGGATATAACAAATGTCCACAATCCCAAGAACATACACAGGGTGCCCTGTACACACCGGGCTCACGCAGGTAGGTGCTCTCCTCACCGCAATGAGCTCAGTCAAATACACATGTAGAAATAACCGGCACTCCACTTCAACTATCAGACAGTGCCCAGGTGCCTTCCAGCGAGTTATAGCAAACCCAATAATAGTCACGAACATAGGCGGCACTCACGGGACCTTTTCAATCAGAATTCATAAAGAAGACAACAGAGACTCCTCTCTGATCAACGTTTCGGTTGTATTTAACCTTCGTCAGGATCACAATACAATGCAAAATAAAGTGCTTACCTAAATAACCTTCTTTCACCCATGCTGAGAGCCACCATTGCGCCGCCCGCCGGGTCATCTGACGTCACAGCAATGCAACACGCGCTTCCCGGCGCGCCCGTGTGATCGAGCGGCACCATGGCAACTACAAAACAAAACACCACATAGTGCTCAAACAAACCATTTAAAACAATTAAAACAGCAATAGCAATCACAAAGAGACTGGTTATAGTGTATGCCACAGTACCATGTGTCTGGAAACATACTATTAAGTTATTACAGTCTAGTACCTGTCACGAACTCTCATGAACCATGTTTGAAAACCCTAAACTGTATATATTCACTGCGTACACTGTGGCACACTGTCATCGATACCGATCATCTCATTCTACTTTATAAAAAGCTTTTTAATGACAACACCTCATTAAGACCGCGCGGAGACACCGTATCTAACCGGTGTGTCTACCGCGCCTCCCGTTGTAATAGAGCCTTATTACTAGACTGTAATAACTGAATAGTATGTTTCCAGACACATGGTACTGTGGCATACACTATAACCAGTCTCTTTGTGATTGCTATTGCTGTTTTAATTGTTTCAGATGGTTTGTTTGAGCACTATGTGGTGTTTTGTTTTGTAGTTGCCATGGTGCCGCTCGATCACACGTCAGATGACCCGGTGGGCGGCGCAATGGCGGCTCTCAGCATGGGTGAAGGAAGGTTATTTAGGTAAGCACTTTATTTTGCATTGTATTGTGATCCTGACGAAGGTTAAATACTACCAAAACGTTGATCAGAGAGGAGTCTCTGTTGTCTTCTTTATGAATTCTGATTGAAAAGGTCCCGTGAGTGCCGCCTATGTTCGTGACTATTATTGGGTTTGCTATAACTCGCTGGAAGGCACCTGGGCACTGTCTGATAGTTGAAGTGGAGTGCCGGTTATTTCTACATGTATATATATATATATATATATTTGTGTGCTTATTTTTATTTATTTTTTTGCCCCTTCTCAAGGGAAATTCCAGGATATTTGTTTCGTTTTTTTGTGGAGGATTCCATTATTTTTTTCCCTTGGCCTTTTGCCCTTTTTTTTGCCTATTCATCTGCTGGTAAGTATATGCATGCTCTTAGGTGTGTGTGGTATGTTGTGGTGTTTGATTTGCTTACTGTGTTTTTCTTTAAATTTTGTTTTTTGGACAACTCATTGTTTTTGTTTTTTTATATGCATGCTCATTGTGTTGTTGTGGTTGATTTTGTGGTGTAGTACTTGTTGTCTAAATTGTGTTAAAGATTGACAATTTTTTTGTTCCCATTTCCTCCTGGTGTTCTACTTTTAGATATGGATTATGATACAGAAGTGTTTATTTAATTATGCATTTTTTTTGGTTATAATTGTTTAAACACATTAGATGTTGTTTTTACACTAATTTGTTCTCTTTTTAACATGCTGGTAGCATCATATTTAGGGACTGAAGCCAGCCAACCACAACCTGCCCCTCATCCTCGAAGGCAACGGAGGCGTGCAAGGCCTACTATATTCTGTACCCGTGGAAGCCTTTTTGTATGCTAGACGATGAGGTGGTGTGGCGCTATACGTTTCCCCCTCATGTCATCCTAGAAACTCTCACAATAATAGAGAGTGATGTAGAGAGATCAATTAGGCATCCTACAGCAGTGTTACATTTATGAGCCACAGGTTCCTACCAGCACGTGGTTGGGGTGCTGGTAGGCATATCACAGTCTGCCTTCTCTAAAATACTCAGACACATAATTGGTACATTTTTTAAGAGAGTTAAGCAGTTCATATCAATGCCATTGGATGTGGGGTCCCTAGCTGTGTTGAAGCGGCAATTCCAGGAAGGGGTAGTCGCTTCCCACACATTATAGGGGCTGTAGATGGGACACATGTTCCACTTGTGGAACCAAAACATAATGAAGAAATCTATAGGAACCGAAAAATGTTCCACTCTTTGAATGTTATGGTTGTTTGTGGCCCATCCTTCCAGATCCTTTCCCTGAATGCTAAGTACCCAGGAAGTGCACATGATTCCCATGTGATATGGCAATCAGGGATATGGCAAAAATTAAGACTGTTGGAAGGCCAAGACACGTAGTTATTGGGTGAGTAGTAATGGCATCATGTAGTAAAGTGTGGTTTGTTTGTTTTCTGTTGAACATATTTTATACTTATGATTGTATTGTGTTTTTACAGGAGATCATGGATTTCCTTGCACCCCCTGGCTCATGACTCCTTACAGCAGACCCACACAAGGGCCACAAACGGCATTTCATTCCACGCTTACAACCACTAGGCAGCTGGTGGAGCGTACAATTGGCATCCTGAAAAGACGCTTCCGTACTCCACCGCACTGGTGGCGACCTTATGTATTCGCCAGAAATGGTAAGTAAAATGATGGTCCTTTGTGCAATCCTGCACAATATTGCTGTAAGGAGGCATGTTGAGGTTCCTCAAAGTGAGGAATTGTCCAGAGAAGATGAGGAGCCAGGGGTTGGCCGGACAAGGCTTCGAGGTTCAGAAGTGCAGCGGGGACATGCCCTTAGGGCACAAATAGTCAGACAATATTTCAGGTATGCTTATGTTATGAACACGTTAGACAAGTGTTTATGGTAGTAATTATTAGTGATATTTGTGTAAGGTGTAATATATGTCGTTCCAGATTTGATATTAAAAATAATACTATTAAAATGTTTGTCATATAAATATTATATTTGTATGTGTTTTGAGTTGCTAATTAACTTAATGAGATTTGTATATGTATGTAAATTGATAATTAACAACAGTATTGTTATGGTGTTAATATATATTTTGGCTATATCATAATGTATTTGTTTGATTTTTATACTAGTTTTTCATGCTTCCAATGAGAATGGTAGATTGGTCTATGTTAATGTTCATTTTACATGCAATCCTCAGTTTTAATACATATTTTATGTCTCTCAACATATACATATGTACACACTAATACAACAATCCTGGTTTGTTTAGCTGAATGATGAGGCCAAATGTGGTGAGTGAACAATATTTTTGGAACAGTGAGGTTTTTAGCAATGATAGTAGCAAATATTCGCATATGTGTATGCAAAAGGACCAAACAAAATAATGCCAATATACAGTAAGATTAATAAAGTTTATCAATAAAGATGACACCATCATAGGTGTCCTCCAATCAATAGTTAGCACACAGTATAAATATTATCCCTTGTAAATAAAACGCCATTGGCACCATGCAAGCTGCCGCCTTCTCCATGATGGAGCTGCAGCTCCTGACAGCAATAATGGACTGCAGCGTAGGCCGTGCTGGGCCGTATATCCCAAATGCATGGAAGTGTGTGGCCTATGTGGAGGTCCGCAGAAGACTGCGGGTGAGGGTCCGCACCAGAAGGACCATAGTACAACTGGAGCGGTGGTGGTCTGATCTCCGCCGCCGTTAGCCCGAATTGCTAGTGCAGCTGTGCCAGCAAATATGAGCAAGTGAGTAGTCCACACTAACATTTGTGTTTGCATGAGTGTGTATTTTAGCATTTAAATGTTTACCAATATTAGCAAGCATCATGATATTGTTTTTAAAAAAAGGCATGTATATAGATTGTGTGGGAGTGGGCCATGCAGGACACACTGGGGAATGCAGTGGTAGGGGCCCATGTGTAGGGGTGTGGTAAGTCTCCCGAGAGGGTGTAGACAGACACCACTATGGTTTGCCAAACAAGTTTATAGTGCATGGACTGTGCCCCTTCATAAATATATACAGTAAACATTACAAATGCAAGCATGATAATAACAAAGCAATGCTGCAAAATGGCCATAGTCCTGCATAGTGTAAGTTTACATATGTCTTATGTCTAATTCAAGTGCACAGGATGGAGCATGATTCCTATAGGTGAAGGTGGTGGGCCAAGGCACAGTGGCCCACTGGGGAACCCCCATGTACTCCTGTGGGCCAGTACATTCCTGTATGTCTGTGCAATTTGGCAAATTGTCTTACAAAATAAAACAGTGTATAGCAGTGTATACATATCTTAACCAAGAAACAAAATAAAACACAATGGTACAATATAATAAAATAAATAAATAAATATTGTTTTATTTAACTAATATATATTCCACAAAAAATAAGTACATATTTATGTGTTTCTATCTCCTTAGGCAGAGCACAAAGGCAGGTGGCAGGAGAAGAACCAGAAAGATCATCCCCCTCTCAACAACCCTCCCCCATCAATCTCCTTCACCCTCTCAAGCATCCTCCCCCCATCAAACCTCATCCTCCCCCCATCAAACCTCCTCCTCCCCCTCTCAACAACCCTCCCCCCATCAATCTGCCGCCGCCTCTCAAACACCCTCCCTCCATCAAACCTCCTCCTCTTTCCCCTCTCAACAATCCTCCCCCCATCAATCTGCCTCCTCCTCTCAAGCACCCTCCCTCCATCAATCCTCCTCCTTCTCCTCCCCCTCTCAACAACACTACAACCAACAATCTGCCTCCCCCTCTCAAGCACCCTCCCCGCATCAATCTGCCTCCTCCTCTAAAGCACTCGCCCTGCATCATTCAGTCTCCTCTTCCCCCTCTCAACCACCCTGACCCAGTCCAAACATCCTTCACATGCCAACACCTTTCCAATCAGATCCTCCTTCCCCCATCCAACCTCCCACCCCCCTTTCAAACACCTTCCTCCATCCAACCTCCCACCCCATTTCAATACCCTTCCTCCATCCAACCTCCCACCCCCTTGCAAAACCCTTCCCCCATCCAAGCTCCAACCCCCTCGTATGGTGGAGAATATGAGGGATAGTGAGCAGCTGTGGCCCCAGAAGGAGATGAGGAGGAGTTGCCGGCCTTGGTAGAGAGTAAGCAGAATTTTAAACTCATCATATTTCTAAGTGGCTGATAAATTTATATACAACAACATGTGTTTTCAAACTCTGTCCCTGCAGCTACTGTGGCAAAAAACAATAAGCATTCCCTGTCATAGTTTGTGTATTAAGGCATGCTATCACTGAGGCAGGACATGCTTTAATATGTAGTTACACAGAAGCTGGAGAGCCGCAGGTTGCTGACCCCGGACCTAGACCAGGAATGTTGAACCTTTGGCACTACAGATGTTGCTGAACTACACATACCAGCATGGCTTGCTGCAGTTTTAGCATGGCCATATTTTAAACAAATTGCAGGACATGCTGGTATGTATAGTTCAGCAAAAGCTGGAGGGACAAATGATCACCATCTCTAACCTAGCCAGTGAGCTGTTGAAGTGTGCTTTGTGCCTTGCTTCTATATTGCGTAGTGTGAGAAATTAGTTTTGTTTTGTTTACAAACATTCATTACAGATGCTGCGGTTGGAGATCACAATGAGGAACTGCGGAGAGTGGTGGATGACATGGCGCGGCATTGCCGTGTCCACCTGGAGGCGATTACGTCACTTAGACGTTTGATTACTTACATTTTTGTTTTTGGTTTAAAAAAAATATATATTATTTGGGGAGAAAAAAGAAACAATTTAACCTCCACATTTTGTGTGTTGTGTACTGAAAAAGGTAAATTACATATATGTAGAGATGTACTGTATCATCACTTGAAAATTGTTAAAATGTAGAGTGGAAATAAAAAAACAAATCAACTACTAACTGGCATTTAAAAAACAAAGCCAGTGACATGACAGTTAGGAGCAGTTTGTTACTTTAGCACTCCCCATTTTAACACATTCAAAACAATGTTGCATATATGGTAAACGGTATAATGGGGGAGTTGATCATAGTTGTGCTAAATTTAGCACAGCTACGATCATTCACACTGACATGCGGGGGGACGCCCAGCACAGGGCTATCCCGCCCCGCATGTCAGTGCCGCCCTCCCCCGCAGAAGTGCAAAGGCATCACACAGCGGTGATGCCTTTGCACTTCAAGAGTAGCTCCCGACCAGAGCAGCTTTAGAGTGCTGGCCGGGAGTTACTCGTCGCTCCCCGGCCTGCAGTGGACCACCCCCCGCACGGTCACGCCTGCATTGGCCGGACTGCATCCACGAAACAGTGGCCAAATGCTGCCGTTCCGCCCCCTCCCGCTCAGCGACCGCCTCTGCCTGATTGATCGCAGCCTTTCTACGGCCTTTGGCCGTCTGGCATGTGCCAGTGCACTACGGCGCATGTGCAGTGGGGACCCGTTCGCTCGGCTGCGATAAAAAGCAGCGAGCGAACAGGTCAGAATGACCCCCAATGTACAGTATGTTAGTCAGGGATTTAAAAATATTACATTTTGAGGTATTGAGCAAATAGGCCAATAAATATGTTAAAATTTGATATTTGTTGCCTTAATTGCTGAATGTTATTGTGCAATTAGGTTGTCAAACTCTTCATTTTGCAGAGTTTGATCACTTAATTGTTCAGTCACATTAGAAATCCTTTGGCTAATTGGTGTCTTAAATTAGAAAGGAATGGGATGGTAAAAAACACACAAAAAAAAACAATGACTGCGAATATTTGCAATTTAACGAAAGGAACAGCAGAGGTACGACAGTATCCGTGTTGCTAGTGGCGCGTTTGGCAGGCATGCGAATGCATCGCTAGCATGCAAAGCACAATAGTAAACACCTACATTGCTGCATGCTCGTTTGCACATGAGTGATGTGTTTGCTGCAGTGCGAACGCTGCTTGCATGCGCATCGAGTAGCGATCAGATCGGAATGACCTCCCATGTGTAGATTTGGGAGGGGCAGTCCTAGATCTAAATTGCTGTGTAGAAATAAAGCTGTCCATTGTCTAACATATGTGAGTTACAGGCAAAGTCAGGCAGTATTTACCATGTGCTCAAAATAAATACATGGGCCCTCATTCCGAGTTGTTCGCTCGGTATTTTTCATCGCATCCGCTTAGTACGCATGCGCAATGTTCGCACTGCGACTGCGCCAAGTAACTTTGCTATGTAGAAAGTAATTTTACTCACGGCTTTTTCATCGCTCCGGCGATCGTAATGTGATTGACAGGAAATGGGTGTTACTGGGCGGAAACACGGCGTTTCAGGGGCGTGTGGCTGAAAACGCTACCGTTTCCGGAAAAAACGCAGGAGTGGCCGGAGAAACGGTGGGAGTGCATGGGCGAACGCTGGGTGTGTTTGTGACGTCAAACAGGAACGACAAGCACTGAACTGATCGCACAGGCAGAGTAAGTCTGAAGCTACTCTGAAACTGCTAAGTAGTTAGTAATCGCAATATTGCGAATACATCGGTCGCAATTTTAAGAAGCTAAGATTCACTCCCAGTAGGCGGCGGCTTAGCGTGTGTAACTCTGCTAAATTCGCCTTGCGACCGATCAACTCGGAATGAGGGCCATGGTTTGTCCAGGTGCAAATTTACTTCCTCTTTTTTGCTTTGGGCTCATATTTTCTACTAGAACTATGGACACTATTCAGTAAGGATTGCAAATTTAGCTTTTTAGCAAAAATTTGCAATCCTTTTCCTCGCATGCTGAGGTCCGTCCATCGCAGGACAAGGCCGCCCAGCATGCTAACTGGCGCCCCCCTCCATTTGGGACCCGCACTTAGGGGGTAATTCCAAGTTGATCGCAGCAGGAAATTTTTTAGTAGTTGGGCAACACCATGTGCACTGCAGGGGGGCAGATATAACATTTGCAGAGAGAGTTAGATTTGGGTGTGTTATTTTGTTTCTGTGCAGGGTAAATACTGGCTGCTTTATTTTTACACTGCAATTTAGATTGCAGATTGAACTCACCACACCCAAATCTAACTCTCTCTGCACATGTTATATCTGCCCCCCCCCCCCCCCCCCCCCGCTGCAGTGCACATGGTTTTGGCCAACTGCAAAAAATTTCCTGCTGCAATCAACTTGGAATTACCCCCTACTTGCGATAGCACCGCATTTAGTGTGCAGTCGCAGAAATTAGGGAATCGTCCTGCCGGCGCAGCCTGGCTGCGACAGCCAGGACCGTAACTAGGTGTGTGCCGATGGTGCCTTGCCCACAGCGCACATGCGCTGAAGGCGCACCATCGGCAGCACACCCCCACCCATACACGGCCGCAGCCACTGTTCTCACTATAGAGTCCAGCGCTGCCGCCTGTATCCCGCCGCGCGTCAGAGCCGCTGCCTCTGCAGGGACTCTGAGCACGGCATTCCCCCGCACTGCCGCCTGTCTCCCGCCGCCCGGAGCCTCCTGCTCTGCATGGACTCAGAGCGCGGCATTCCCCCGCACTGCCGCCTGTCTCCCGCCGCCCGGAGCCGCCTGCTCTGCATGGACTCAGAGCGCAGCATTCCCCCACACTGCCACCTGTCTCCCGCCTCCCGCTCTGCATGGACTCAGAGCACGGAATTCCCCCGCACTGCCGCCTGTCTCTCGCTGCCCGGAGCCGCCGCCTCTGAAGGTACCAGGGGACAGCCAGGAGGAGGATGCCATTAGGGTTATCTGATAGGGTTAGTGATATCTGATAGGGTTAGTTATAGGGTTAGTGATATCTGATAGAGTTAGTGATAGGGTTAGTGATATCTGATAGGGTTAGTGATATCTGCCTGACAAAGAGGAGGTGAGGGCAGAGCCGTAACTAGGAGACACTGTCTGCCGTAATGTGTAAAAAGGGGACACTGTCTGCCGTAATGTGTAAAAAGGGGGACGCTGGCTGCCGTAATGTGTAAAAAGGGGGACGCTGTCTGCCGTAATGTGTAAAAAAGAGGGACGCTGTCTGCCATAATGTGTAAAAAGGAGACGCTGTCTGCCGTAATGTGTAAAAAGGGGAAGCTGTCTGCCGTAATTTTTATAAAGGGGGCTCTGTCTGCCATAATGTGTAAAAAGGGGGACTGTCTGCCGTAATGTGTAAAAAAGGGGGACGCTGTCTGCCGTAATGTGTAAAAAGGGACGCTGTCTGCAGCAATGTGTATTAAGGGGGCTCTGTCTGTCGTAATGTGTAAAAAGGGGGACGCTGCCTGCCGTAATGTGTAAAAAAGGGGGACGCTGTCTGCCGTAATGTGTAAAAAAGGGGACGCTGTCTGCCGTAATGTGTAAAAAGAGGACGCTGTCTGCCGTAAGGTGTAAAAGGGGCTCTACCTGGTGTAGTGGTGCTACTGTGCAGCGTAATTTGAATAATGGAGACTACTGTGCCCCATTATATGAATTGGTATTATTTTGTGGCCACACCCCTTTCCCGTGAAGCCACGCCCCTATATATTTTGCGCATGCCTACGGCGCGCACTATCACCGGTTTCCGTTGAGGGGGGTCGCCGATGCCATTTCTTGCACACAGCGCTAAAATGTCTAGTTATGGCACTGGCGACCGCAGAAGGCCCACCACCATCTTTTTGATTGGAGTGGCTGTGTGTGACGACATGATAATGCCCACCGACATACCCCCTGTTTGCGTCACCACACCCCCGTTTCCCTACCACCCCCTGCAGCGCTCTACCTCCGCCTTGGAAACAGAGTCTTTCCGGCAACCTCCCGCCCCTCAAACGCCTCTGCCTGTCAATCAGGCAGAGGCATTCACATTTACTGCAGGTGCATGCAGAGGGCGGGCTGTGCACATGCGCCCGCTGGGCAAATGCAGAAATTCCAGTTGGATCGCGATATGCGATCCAACCTGAATTAGGCCCTATGTTATTTAATACATGGCCTGTTGTACTTTATTCTCAGTTTAATGATGATTTTGCATATTTATCCATTTTTATTTAAAGTGCATATATTCTAAACAATTTAGCATTTTGTTATTCACATACACATCAATTTATGAAGAAAGCTTGCTGGCCTGTGCAATATTTGTACGCTGAATTCTGTTACATATTTTGCATTTGTCTTTGAAAGCGATGCACAAAAAAATCTCTCCAGACTTCACTCTTTTTGATGCTTTCAGTGTTTATTAAATTAACCCTTTCACAGTACTTAAGAGCTGAAAGATCAGGCACAGCTAGGAACCCAGCAGAGGAAGCCAATTGCGCAGACACTTTCTGAATAAAGCCATCAATTTGAATAATTAACACTAATGTCTTTAAATGGCTCTTTTTATGCATTTCTTTCCAATTCTCATCACAGACTATTATGTGCACGAAAAGAGAGGCAACGTCAGTGGGGCATGCTGGGAAAAGAATTAATCCCTGGTGACCAAGGATATTAACTATATCTTTGGCAGATTGTATTACTAGATGAATTGAATGTTCCAAATGTCTTAAGTTTTATGATCAGGCTATTTGATGTAAGCACTGTAGTTGGGAAATCCCTTTGTCTGTGTACTGTGAACGAAAAATTAATGAATATAAAAGATCATCTGAATAAATCTCAGCTAGTATTTATGGCTATATATCAAAATTCACAGTGATCACTTCATTACTGTCTCTCAATATAAAATATTTTTTTTTTTTACAATACAACAAACAGTATCTGAAACTAGGAATTGGGCAACCATATGCCTTTAGGTCAACTTAAATCCTTACTGGACAAGACAAAGCAAATGAATAGAATCTATTATACAATGGATTTAAATGTCCATCTAGTACAAGCACAGAAAGAGCTAGAGGGAGGCCCATCCCCTCCCCTTACATCTGTCACTGATGCCCAGAACCAGTCTCTTTTCTTTACCACCAAATCGGCTGCCTCCTCCCAACCTCTGAGGAGAGTTGAAGTTTACCAAACCAGCTCACCTCCCCCAATCCCACCCCTGGTTGATTACATGTCTGTAATTGAATAGCAATTGGCTCTTTACCCATGAAAACTAGAGATGTGCGGCTGGCACTTTTCGAGTTTTGTAATTTGGCTTTGGTTCTGATTCCATGCTCGTGTTTTGGATCTGGATTGGTTTTGCCAAAACCACCCTCTCGTGTTTTGGTTTTGGATCTGGATGATTTTTGAAAAAAACATAAAAACAGCTAAAATCACAGAATTTGGGTGTAATTTTGATCATATGGTATTACTAACCTCAATAACATTAATTTCCACTCATTTCCAGTTTATTCTGAACACCTCACACCTCACAATATTGTTTTTAGGTCAAAAGGTTGCACCGAGGTCGCTGGATGACTTTGCTAAGCGACACAAGGGGGCGGCACAAACACCTGGCCCATCTAGGAGTGGCACTGCAGTGGCAGATAGGATGGCAGATTTAAAAAATAGGCCCCAAACAGCACATGATGCAAAGAAGAAAAAGAGGTGCAATGAGGTAGCTGGATGGCTAAGCTAAGCGACACATGTGTGCGGCACAAACACCTAGCCCATCTGGGAGTGGCACTGCAGTGGCAGACAGGATGGCAGTATTCAAAAACTAGGCCCCAAGCAGCACATCATGCACAGAAGAAAAAGAGGTGCAATGAGGTAGCTGTATGACTAAGCTAAGCGACACAAGTGTGCGGCACAAACACTTGGCCCATCTAGGGTTGGCATTGCAGTCCCACTGCACTAAAGGCAGATACCGGACGCACGTCTAACACCAACATAGCTGCCAAGGCCTCAATTATCCGCTTTACAACAGGATGACTGCTGTCATATTTCATCTTCCTCGCAAAGGACTGTTGGACAGTAATTTGCTTAGTTGAAGTTGTACAAGTGGTCTTCCGATTTCCCCTCTGGGATGACGATCGACTCCCAGCAGCAACAACAGCAGCGACAGCAGCAGCAGTAGGAGGAAGTGGTTCTTGATCTTTCCCTATTTTATCCTCCAAATTTTTGTTCTCTATTATTTTTCTGGAGTTATATAACAAAATGTAGCAAAGAAGAGCATACCTCTACACCACACAGGGCAAACCATGTAAAAATGATTTGGATTACATATTAATAACCCCTTTATTTGGAGTAAATAATGTACAGCACAGGACAGCACCACTGAATTTATATGCCAGCACCACTGGACTGGATTTATACGGCAGTACCACTGGACTGGATGTATATGCCAGTACCACTGGATTTATGCAGCAGTACCACTGGATATACACAGCAGTATCACTGGATTTATACAGCAGTACCACTGGACATATACGTCAGTATCACTGGATTTATACGGCAGTATCACTGGACTTATACGGCAGCATCACTGGATTTATACGGCAGTATCACTAGACTTATATGGCAGTACCACTGGATTTATACGGCAGTACCACTGGAATTATACAGCAGTATCATTGGAATTATATGGCAGTATCACTGGAATTATACAGCAGTATCACTGGAATTATACAGCAGTACCACTGGACTTATATGGCAGTACCACTGGACTGGATTTATATGGCAGTATCACTGGATTTATATGCTAGTACCACTGGAATTATAAGGTGGTATCACTGGAATTATATGGCAGTACCACTGGATTTATATGCCAGTACCGCTGGACTGAATTTATATGGCAGTATCACTGGACTTATACACCAGTACCACTGGAATTATACGGCAGTATCACTGGAATTATATGGCAGTGCCACTGGACTGGATTTATATGGCAGTATCACTGGATTTATATGCCAATACCACTGGAATTATATGGCAGTATCATTCGAATTATATGGCAGTACCACTGGAATTATACGGCAGTACTACTGGAATTATACGGCAGTACCACTGGACATATACAGCAGTATCACCAGACTGGATTTATATGACACTACCACTGGATTTATACAGTATCACTGGATTTATATGATAGTACCACTGGAATTATACGGCAGTATCACTGGAATTATATGGCAGTAGCACTGGATTTATATGCCAGTACCGCTGGACTGGATTTATATGGCAGTATCACTGGACTTATACATCAGTACCACTGGAATTATATGGCAGTATCACTGGAATTATACGGCAGTACCACTGGACTGGATTTATATGGCAGTATCAGTGGAATTATATGGCAGTACCACTGGAATTATACGGCAGTACCACTGGACTTATACATCAGTACCACTGGATTTATACGGCAGTACCACTGGGCTGGATTTATATGGCAGTACCACTGGAATTATACGGCAGTATCACTGGAATTATACGGCAGTATTACTGGAATTATACGGCAGTACCACTGGACATATACAGCAGTATAACCGGACTGGATTTATATGACACTACCACTGGATTTATACAGCAGTACCACTGGACATATATGGCAGTATCTCTGGATTTATACATCGGTACCACTGGACATATACAGCAGTATCACTGGTCTGGATTTATACGCCAGTACCACTGGATTTATACGGCATGACTACTGGACATATCCAGCAGTATCACTGGAATTATATGGCAGTACCACTGGACATCTATGGCAGTATCACTGGACTAGATTTATATGCCAGTAACGCCGGAATTTAATGCCAGTACCACTGGAATTATACGGCAGTATCACTGGAATTATACGGCAATACCGCTGGAATTATACGCCAGTACCACTGGATTTATACGGCAGTATCACTGAATCATATGGCAGTATCACTGGACATATACGGCAGTATCACTAGACATATGCGGCAGTATCACTGGACATATACGGCAGTATCACTGGAATTATACGGCAGTATCACTGGAATTATACATCAGTATCACTGGAATTATATGGCAGTACCACTGGACATATACGGCAATATCACTGGATTTATATGGCAGTACAGCTGGACATATACGGCATTATCACTGGACATTTATGGCAGTATCACTGGACATTTATGGCAGTATCACTGGACATATACGGCAGTACCACTGGACATATACAGCGGCACAGGAACACCACCACTGGGCAGATGCAGGATAACACAGCACCACTGCAATGGACTGGACTTATACAGCAGCACTGGACATATGGCAGCAGAGGACACCACCACTGTGACTGGACTGATGCAGCACAAGACACCACCACTGGACTTATGCAGCACAACACAGCGCCACTGGACTGGACTTATACAACAGCACTGGACATATGGCAGCAGAGGACACCACCACTGTGACTGTACTTATGCAGCACAATACACTACCACTGAACTAATGCAGGACACTGAGGACAGAGACACGTTCTCTCTCTACACTCTCCAATGCCGAAGTGAAAATGGAGGGAACGCGCGGTTCCTTATATGGAATCCAAACCTCGCGAGAATCCGACAGTGGGATGATGATGTTTTGTCTCGTTCTGGTTTCCGAGTCAGGCGGGAGAACCCAAGCCTAACTCGGATCCGGGCTCGTGTAGTGAAGTTCGGGGGGGTTCGGTTCTCAGGGTACCGAACCCGCTCATCTCTAATGAAAACCAAGATCACTTATCAATGGGAATCTTACTGAATCTTCCCTTAGATGAGAAACCCAGTTAAACCCAGAACCTAGTATAATGAGCTAGACTGTAAACTCTGACTAGGTGTGCGGCATGAGCAAAGCAACCAGATTTCGAGCTACAGGCACCAGCTACTTTGTTTGGCACTCCAAAGGTACTAATATATTTTTCTGCTCAGCTGTGCCTGACTCCCAGCTCAGTAGATACTGTATATTATAAAGTAGCAGTGCTCTGTGCTGTCACCTCTGCACTGAGTGCACCATCTTTTATGCCACAGGTTCTCAAAGTCGGTCTTCAGGACCCCAAACAGTTCATGTTTTCCACGTCTCCTCACAGAATTGCACTGCAAGTGAAATAATAAGCTCTACCTGTGGTTCTTTTAAAATATCTCAGTGAGTAATGAATACACATGTGCACCTGCTAGGTAAACTGGAAAACATGAACTGTGTGGAGTTTTGGAACCATTGCTTTATGCTATTCCTTGCCTGCAGCTGATAAAGCAGCTTCCAGTTACTAATAGGCAGACAGTGATGAGATCACTCCAATGCCAGCCTATCAGTGACCATGAAGTGCAGCATCAAGTGCAGAGGTGGAATACAGCTCCTCTGGGTGAATGACGGATGCGGCTCTTATGGAAACTTACTACTGTACACCACTGACTCTTTTAAGCACTTTTATATTATACTCTAAGGTTACTTGTTCTTTAATCCTGTTATGGGAAACACATCTTGTGCTTTGTATCAAGGATTCTGGCATCTGTTTCCTTATTAGTATAGGATAGCATACTTGTGCATACTCCAACATGGGCCCTCATTCCGAGTTGTTCGCTCGGTAAAAATCTTCGCATCGCAGCGATTTTCCGCTTAGTGCGCATGCGCAATGTCCGCACTGCGACTGCGCCAAGTAAATTTGCTATAAAGTTAGGATTTTTACTCATGGCTTTTTCTTCGCTCAGGCGATCGTAGTGTGATTGACAGGAAATGGGTGTTTCTGGGCGGAAACAGGCCGTTTTATGGGCGTGTGGGAAAAAACGCTACCGTTTCCGGAAAAAACGCAGGAGTGGCTGGAGAAACGGGGGAGTGTCTGGGCGAACGCTGGGTGTGTTTGTGACGTCAAACCAGGAACGACAAGCACTGAACTGATCGCAGATGCCGAGTAAGTCTGAAGCTACTCTGAAACTGCTAAGAAGTTTGTAATCGCAAAATTGCGAATACGTCGTTCGCAATTTTAAGATGCTAAGATTCACTCCCAGTAGGCGGCGGCTTAGCGTGAGCAACTCTGCTAAAATCGCCTTGCGAGCGAACAACTCGGAATGACCTCCATGGTTCCTCAAGGGTTGACTAATTTCCTAACCAAGATAGTCACCTGAGATAGTACTGCACATGCGCAGCACCATCTTGTTACTGACTAGACTCTGACATAATGGGAGACTGTTCCACAGCTGATGAGCTGCTGCAAACCCCTTATGCTACTAGCTCAGCTTCATGCTCTTAACCAGTGTAACCACAGTGAGAATGGCTGTACCTACTATTTAATAAACCACACTACTGGCTAAATCACTGGACTTCTGATTGGTCAGGTACATTCCGCTGGTGTTTGCATTACTCTGCCATACTCCTATATGTGCACACATAATTCCAACGGTATGCGGTTATGATGCTGGCTGTCGGGATCCCAACAGTCAGAATACCTTTGCCGAAATCCTGACACCTCTCAAAATATCGATGCCAGAATCCCGACATGATCAGGAGACCGACGACACAATCCCGACAGCTGGCATCCCGACAATAAGTATTGTGGAAGAGTTAGGGTTAGGGCTGGAGGGTAAGGAGGTAAGGTTTAGGCACCACCAGCGGATTTTAGGGTTAGGCTACGGGGAGGGGGGGTTAGGCACCTCTGGGGGGAGGTTAGGTTTAGGCACAATAGAAGAAGCGTTAGGTTTAGGCTGTGGGGAAAGGGGATTAGTTTTAGGCACCTCCGGGAGGGAGGTTAGGGTTAGGCACTAAGGAGGAGGTTAGGGATAGACTGCAGGAAGGGAGGGTTAGGGGTAGTGGAGAGAGGGGAATATAACTCACCCCTGTCGGGATTACAGAGATCGGGATTCTGGCGTCGGTACTATGACCACTGGCATCCCGTCCGGTGGTCAGCCATACTGAACCCTTACTAACATACTCGTATAGTAATCGTAAAAAAGAAGGCACACAAAAACCTGTAATTATAGGAATCCTCTACATAAATATAGCAGAATAAAAACTTGGGGAACTATACCTTACCATACTAACCCTTTAAACCTGGACACTCATGAATTACACAGGTTCTGTGGTTGGCTGACTTCAAACCTGTATTTCACCTCGGTTTAGTCAGCCACAGAACCTGTGTAATCCATGCGTGTTCCTCTTTAAAGGGATAGTATGGTAAGTCTAGCTATAACTGTTCTGCAGGATGCTGTAGAAGCCTAGTTTAGTACTTACGGCAATGCACCTTTCCATAGCACTAATGATGGATCTGTGCAGTTTTAAATGTAAGGCCTCTCCGCCCACTGTTTTTTCATCCACAGCCACAACCGCCATCATTAGTATCGGAACTTGCGCCACCCCATGCTGGGTGGGTGCAAGAGATCTATCTGAAACTGGATTTCCTTTTACATACACACACACCTCAGAATAGCATGGAACTCTAGCTACGCTTCCATGACACTCCTACAAAACAGAACACTTCCATGCAGTTGCATCATTACCATCCAGTTGTCATCCTGAAAAGCACATTTCACACATAGAGAGATCCAGCCAAGGTTCATCTCAGACACAGAAATGCATACATTTAATTATGCAATTGCGCCTGAAGTAAATAATATATTGTGATGGAATGCAAGTGAATTTTCTGGAAACAAAAGACTTTATTGATCAAGAAATAAACATCTGTTCTAACAGATACATAAGTGTGTTCAGTATAACAAATTACATATATGAGAATTATTAAAAAGGGGGGAGGAGGGGGGACAACTAAATCACAATTGCGTTACAATATTGATAAGTCACAAAAATTTAATATGTTAGTCTCAGTAATGTCCACTCAGAGGGTGGCGTCCCATCGCTCTATTGAGTGTGTGTGGTCTTGTGCTGATGTTAGTTGAGTCCAGAGCTCTTAATATTCCACTGTGGATGGTCTATTTAATAAGAATGTGAACAAAGTGGTATGGAAACTGATGTTGCAATGCCCTTAAAATATTTGTGGGGTACCCCTGTGTTGCTGGTGGGGGGATCAGATAGTGGCAATCTATAGATTGTAAGCTTGCAAGCAGGGCCTTCCTACCTCTATGTCTGTCTGTTGTTCCCCAGTTTTGTTCTATTACTGTTGTTACCCAGTTTTGTTCTATTACTGTTGTTCTAATTGTAAAGCGCAATGGAATATGCTGCGCTATATAAGAAACTGTTAATAAATAAATAATAATAAATAAGTGCCAGGACTCCGGACTGACCGTCCTCACCAGTGACCTGGCGTTGACCGGGATGACGCTTTGTTACAAGCGCATCGCAGTCACCAAAGTCCCTGGGAAGCGGTCACAATCTTAGAAGGGGAACAAGGGCACAGCTTCTAGACCTGTTTAGGACTGTCCGCAGTGTCCTACCCCTTCTTACAGAGTCTTACCTGCACCTCCTGATCCGTATCCCAGCGTCTGCCTGCGTCCGTCTTCGCCGCTTGTCCAGCGGCCACTGCTCTCTTCTGGTGTCCTCCTTCACTTCCTGGTTCCGACTTTGCCGGTCACATGTCCGGGGCACTGTGTGTGTCTGCTTCACCTTCCTACTTCCCTCTGTAGAGTAAGTTTGTAATGGAGCTCTGTTAAAATGTAATTGTGGAAATACATTTGATTGGAAAAAATTTGTTTTTGTATTTAGTAGTGCTCCTACGCGTATCGGTTCTTCAGGGCCTTCATCAGGGCCTACCATTGCCAAGGACAGTGCTTACCGCAAGAGCTGTCCTTTTTTATTTTCTTCAAGCATATGGCATTGATATCTGCCATTATGCTTGCGAAGAGTGGTGGGATGCATTGCATGAAAAATTAGATGCTTGATACATCCTGCCTGGGAGCTGATTGGCTGGTAGTTTATCTATGTCTACTTTATCTCTCTCCAAGGCTTAGCATATAGACCCTTTAGGGGCTGATAGGGTTTGCTGGGCTGCAAATGCATACACAAAATTCTTATGCATCCATCCCTGTGTAGATTCAGATACGTTATGCGCTTACACTTCCATACTCTTAGGTAGCTATAATGGAGGGGCATGCAAATTTTCAGCAAGAACAGTAAGGTATATTATCACAAATGCATCTCATACACACATCAACAAGCAGTCATACAGTGTGCACCTGTCAGGAAGTGTGTTGCTTGCAGGAGATTGACCGCTGGTACAAACTACACACTGAAAATGATGACGATTGGCAACAGTTTCTCATTGTCTTCTCATTTAAGGGGGAGATGTACTAAGCCTCAAAAAGGGATACATTTCACAGTGATAAGTATCAGCCAATCAGTTCCTAACTGCCATGTCACAGGCTGGGTTTGAAAAATTACAGTTAGGAGCTGGTTGGTTGGTATTTTCTCACCGTGCAATTTATCACTTTTCAAGGCTTAGTTCATCTGGCGCTGACTGCTTGACAATTGAATGATAACAGGATGGACATTGATTATCACCTTTATGCACGATACCGATTTCTATGCGGTTTTCTTTACAATTAATTTTTTTATGTTATTTCTGAACGTGCTTATTGATAAGCCATAATACTGTAATTGTATGAGTGTTTTCCAAAAATCAACTAGTACCGTGTCTACTTCTTTGGCTTTTGACTGACTCAGCGCAACTAAACATCTTTATTTTTTAGATTGCCTCAAGTAGTAACAAATAAGATATACAAGACAGAAAATGCAGATGCAAATGGCAATACACTTGCACATATATAAGGTAGAGAACAATTAACTTAAAAAAGACAATTACCAATAAATGTTAAACATGCAACAAGTGAACAATACAAAACACAGACACAAGACAAATCTCTCAGTAATCAATAGGCAATTTAGAACACTGCACTAATCTCTCCTCTCCCTGCTTTCTCGGCAACCACAAACTTCTGAAACCTCTATCAACTAATAAGAGACTGACAGCATTATACTGTAAATGTAGCCAGAGCCATTAAGGGGTTTCTCAGGACCTAGGACCTCATTCAGTAAGGATTGCAAAATTTGCATATCGCAATCTGCCCGATTATCAAACGACTGCGCAGCATTCGCATTGCACGCATGTGAGTAATAATAGCATCAGGAAATGCGTACACATCACGATCGTAATGCAGACACTGTTTGACTGACAAGAAGCCGGCGTTTCTGGGCGGAAACCTGATGTTTTCTGAGTGTGTCTGAAAAAACGCAGCCGTGCCCAGATGTTTTTAAGGAGGGCCTCTGACATCAGTGAAGACCACTTCCAGCCTCTGTCGCAAGAATAGTGGATGACCTTACCTGGCGCAGATAGGAAAAATCTTTGATGTTCCAGTAATTGCTTATTGTTCTGCAAACAGCTGCATATTGTGATGCATTCGCAATTTCTGCAGTGGGCGTTTCTTCTCAATTTCTGGGCGGCAACTATTTGATCGCAGCAATTGCTTTTTTTAGCAGAAATTGCATTCCTTACTGAATAAGGGGGGTCATTCCGAGTTGATCGCTAGCAGATTTCGGTCGCTGCGCAGCGATCAGAAAAAAAAATGGCACTTCTGCGTGTGCGTATACGGCGCAATGCGCACGCACTTCGTACTATTACAACGAACGATGTTGTTTCACACAAGGTCTAGCGAAGCTTTTCAGTCGCACTGCTGGTCGCTGAGTGATTGACATGAAGTGGGCGTTCCTGGGTGAACTGATCGTTTTCAGGGAGTGTTCGAAAAAATGCAGGCGTGCCAGGAAAAACACAGGCGTGGCTGGGCAAACGCAGGGCGTGTTCATGACGTCAAAACAGGAACTGAATAGTCTGAAGTGATCGCAAGCGCTGAGTAGGTCTGAAGCTACTCTGAAACTGCACAAAATTATTTTGTAGCCGCTCTGCGATGCTTTCGTTCACACTTCTGCTAAGCTAAAATACACTCCCAGTGGGAGGTTGCATAGCGTTTGCACGACTGCTAAAAACTGCTAACGAGCAAACAACTCGGAATGACCCCCAAGGTCCCTAATACCATGAGAAGTGACACAGTGTGTAGTGGGTGTAGTCATATTCCATTTTAAATAATGGGACCTTTTGCAGGAGCTGCACTCTCTGACAATGGGGGTGTTATTACACAGCGCTGGCATGTCCATGCTCCACTCAGCAACCTTGAGTAAAATGATAGGTACATCATGCCTTTTTTAGACTGTGTTAAGATATGCCAATCAGAAAAATACGGCTTTTAAAAATTAGAATTTTTCCTTAAATCAGTGATTTGCTGAGTAGAAACAGCCTCACAGCCATCATCAGCGACATGAGCTTTACAGTAACTGTCAAAAACATACATACATAATAAATCTGGTGGTTTGGAAAGCAAAATCGGTCAACAATGTGCGCTAGGTTCAAAGTTTAACATTTACTTATCCAAGCAATATAGGGGTAATTCAGACTGGATCGCTGCCAGAGAAAGCTAGGCTTCGCAGGCAGGGAGCTACTCGCCAAGTGCGAAAGTATCGCTGCTGTGCGATGCTTTTGCACCCTTGCGGGGGGGGGGGGGGGGCCTGACATGCGGGGCGGACTAGCCCTGTGCTGGGTGTCCCCCCTGCATGTCAGGGAAGCTGACTGTAGAGGTGCTACATTTAGCACATCTATGATCAGATCTAAATTAACCCTGTACTACTGATTATTCTTCCCCAATCACCTTTATCGCTAGCAATAAATAATTACATATTTGGGAGTGATTCTCATTCTATGCAAAGTTCATTGTGTCTATAGCTATATAATCGTTTGACTCTGTGTAAAACCCTAAAAATAATGTAAACAAGTTATACAAAGAATTCTGGATAAAGCTTTAACATGTGTGTCTATTGCAAATGCCCAGGGGTGAAAACCAACTAAGTTGTCTATAGAAAGTATATAGGGCCTTTCTGATTCAGAGTTATACAAAACCCAAGGTTTTCGCACTTGAACGATTATCAGCCGACTGTTCATGCTTATAAGTCGCACTGGTCTTGTGTCTCGATGGTCTTGCAGTAGTGGTTGCAGAGAGGTTTTATTCGCAAAGTGATTGACAGCTAGGCACATACAGTAGTTCACATAACCCTATGGTACTTCTCTGTAATGTTTTTTAGTTAATGTCTGGTTAACACTTTATTATCTCTATTTCTGACAACTTCAATCAAATGTCATTGCTACAGTAGTTTTTCCATCAACTATTTCCTTAAAAAGAGAGATAATAAACATACTGAATTTTTCCAAAAAATATTATTTGAGGATAACGTGTGAGCAATTGATGAAAAGAAGCACAACAGCTCCTCCTAGTGGTATGTGTAGTGAAATGAAATTGTGAGTTGAATATAAAATGTGAGTTCAAATGCGAGTTGGATATCATTTTTTAACAAGTATACATATATTTTGCCTTTGTAGCTAAAAAGCACAGTACAGATATGTCACAGATCACATTGTGTAAACGCATTAAAATAACAATTGAGAAAAAAATATGCATCATGCCCCTCTTTTTTTTCTCAATAAATGTGACTATAATTGAGCAGTTTTGAAATCTGAGTACAGATTAAGAGCAAATAAAGAGTTTCTAACTGAGTTTTTTTTTTTTTTTTTTGCATGTATGATTTTGAAATTTAATAGAAACATGGATTGGTTGCTAATGGTTACAACAACTTGTTGTGCTAACCACTGCAACTCACTTATAAGATATCCTATATAATAAAAGGATAAGATACTCCTCACCTCTGTTATGTGCATCGGTGGCCACTAGAGGCCGCCACAAGGACCAAATGAATGTGAAAGTGAGATATTACAGCCTGCTGTTAAATAATTAATTAAAATATTAAACTGTTTCACACTTGCTGAATATGGAGAGAGGGTGCTGTAGAGAGAGAGAGAGAGAGAGAGAGAGAGGGGGGGTGCATGGGTAGGTTTTTGGTGTGGCAGTTGCTATTTATAACAACCTTTCATGTTCAAAATTGACAGGATTTTCTAGCCTTTTGTTTGATTTACACATACGGTTAAATTGATCTACAGTATGTACTGTATATAAAAGGATAACGCTGCTCCTCACATATGTGGTGCCGACAGAGGCCACTGGAGGGCACCTGATGGAGCACCATTTAGGACAAGGGCATGCACACACTCTACACTGCAACCCCAACCATATACTGCCCCTATATACACACTGCATCCCCAAACCTTTCCATATAGTGCCCCATAAATACAAGCCACTCTTTCAGCCATATAATGCTCCTGCCATACACTGCATACATGTACACTATACTGAAACCCAGGTTACTTGCCATCCCGTGACTCGACAACAAGTAGCAGCAGTAATCAGGAAATGGATGCAGGAACCACCAGATGGTCCTGCTGCGCTCAGAGCAGAGGACACCTGTGACATGTGTGGCCACTTACTAGCGGGCTGAGAAAGTGAAACAGTCCAACAGGAAGGGGTGAGACCCTGTGTGGGGTGACCGGGAGGAGGAGGGATCTGCACTGGGGTTGCAGATGATGTGGGTGAAAAGTAGGCAGATAATCAGCTCAACTGCTTTATATATACTGTGAGCTGGCGAATAGGTGGGATCCTCTGCTCGCCCCTCCCACACCCTGCACAGCCCATGCCCAGACTCTTCTGGCCAGCAGTTGGTGGCTACATATGTCCTCTAGCCTCAGACTGGCCGGGATCTGTGCAGGGACTGGTGAGCTTACACGTGCCAGTACTGGTGTATACAGTACCGCATCTTCATAGCCTGCCCATTACAAATATAAGTGTATATATATATATATATATATATAGGCTAACGCCATACCCTTACCGTTGAAGAGCACTGGCTCCCACCAGGAGGACTTCCACAATCCTGGAAGATCCTGTGTGAGTAGCGGCTGCCCCCCCCCCCCCCCCCCATAATCTGGCCCTAGTGTGTGCTTTTAACTAGTACTTATCATAAAGCACTAGAAGTTACAAAGAAATAGAAGGTACATATGCATACTTTAAAAGCCAGCCAAACACATGTGCGTTATGTGATGGCTGTGCACATCTCTGTCTCCACTACGTGTTATGCACACCAGTGCCTGCAGGAATGTACTGGTGTCAGAACTGTTATGCACTCCAGCGCCTGCAAGAATGTACTGGTGTTTGAACTGTTATGCACACCAGTGCCTGCAGGAATGTACTGGTGTCTGAACGGATAGGTATGCAAAACAAATGAACTCACAGACAGACTGGGGAATATGACATTACGTACACAGAAGGTGATAGGGTAACAAAATACACACAAAGTGAACAGAGAAGCCCAGAGGCTAAGGAACTGGGTGTCTCCCTAGTATTAGTAATGCTCAGATGGGAAAAGCAAGATGTTGTGTTTTAATACGTAGAGAAGCCGAAATGCTGTTGCTAAGGGCAACAGCAAAACCCTAAAGGGTTACCAACGGGTGTGGCAGTAAACTCCTTGGTCAGAGATGGAATGATAGACACAAGGAGAGTCTCCACAATCCTAATTCTCACTTGCAGTGCACAGGTTCAGCTTACTGCCACTAAACTGACACCTGACACCTTGCACAGTGAGACAGGATTTAGGCAGGCAAGTCTTAGAATACAGCCGCAAACTTGCTAAGTTCACAGAGTAGTAAAAGAACCCCAGCAAGTTAAACGACTGACTCCAGTCTTACTGCTAGGTCTGGATTGGCAGAGTGTAGTACCAAATCCCCAGGCCTATTTGCAGTAAGCAACAACAAATACAAAGCTACACAGTACTGGCTAACTTTCAGGAACTGACTAACCAACAAAGATTCAGCAGCATCTGCTTAACCTGAGAAGAGGCCTTATAAAGCAGGTGCTGTCCACGCCCCACTCAGACCTCACAGACTGTGAGCACAAAAACCAGCACCGGATCCCCTGCCGTGCACAGAGCCTGTAACCACTGCACAGCAAAAGACCCGAACCGGAGTATCAGCTGCGCTCAGGTTACTCCGCTAGCACTTGTCTCCCGGTTGCCATGACGACGTGGCAGCACAGGGCAGGAGACCCTAACAGTACCCCCCCTCTGACGAGGGGTCAAAGAACCCCTACCACCGGGTTTATCGGGGAACTGCGAGAAGAAAGAGCGTATCAGTCTGGGGGCATGAAGATCACAACTGCGCACCCACGACCGCTCCTCCGGGCCATACCCCTTCCAGTGCACCAAAAATGACAGCCGACCCCGAACCATCTTGGAGTCAAGAATCCTTGCAACAACAAACTCCCTCTGGCCATGTATCAGAAGAGGGGAAGGTCTTCCACTGGAAGAAGGATTACTAATCGCCCGTTTTAAAAGGGAACAATGAAATGTTTTATTGATACCCAAAGAACGGGGCAGATCTAACTGAAATGCCACCAGATTGATAACCCTGGTGATCTTATAAGGGCCGATGAACCGGGGACCTAACTTATGAGATGGCTGTCTCAACTTCAAATTCTTGGTAGACAACCAGACGAAGTCTCCTAATTTGAAGCTGCAGGGTCTTTTCCGCTTATCAAAAACCCTTTTGGTCACTAATGACACAGACACAAGGGCTTTCTTCACTTTCCGCCAAATACCTCTAAGGACCGAAACCACAGAGGAACCACCAGGCGTGGAGTCCAGGGGGTCAAAAGAATTGGCCTTAGGATGATGCCCATACACACAAAGGAAGGGAGAGATCCCTGTAGCAGAGTGAGCAGCGTTCAGTGGCGTAACTACTGCCCCCGCAGCCCTCGCGGTGGCTTGGGGGCGAGGGGCTAAGGGGGCGCCGCCACTGATTTAGAGCAGATTGACATGCGGACGAACGTCCGCATGTCAATATGTTGTCACTAGCCCCCCGCTGTGAAATAGGGACACGGAGGGCACAGCGTGCGCCTCTCCTGTGTCCCTCTGAGTCTCCGGCGTGTCGGGGGGCGTGTCCTATGAAAAGGGGGCGTGGCTTCGCGGAGGACCCGCGATCGCGGGCCACGCCCCCGTTTCGTCACTGAGGGGGCATGCCCAGCGCTCTGTGAGCTGCTGGCATGCCCTCTCTCCCACTGTCTGCGCTGAATAGACGCTGTGCGCATGCGCACAGCGTCTATCCACTACTGCTCTGCTATGCAGAGCAGTGACTGTAGGAGTCGCCCAACTGCCCCCCCCATCGCGGGACACTGCGGGAGGTATGCATATATGGCACTGGGGGGGCACTGAGGGGGCATATATGGAACAGGGGGGGGCACTGAGGGGGCATATATGGCCTGAGGGGGCATATATGGCACTGGGGTGGCACTGAGGGGCATATATGGCACTGAGGGGGCATATATGGCACTGGGGGCACTGAGGGGGCATATATGGCACTGGGGGGGCACAGAGGGGTCATATATGGCACTGAGGGGGCATATATGGCACTGCAGGGGACACAGGGGGCATATATGGCACTGAGGGGGCATATATGGCACTGGGGGGCACTGAGGGCATATATGGCACTGGGGGGCACTGAGGGGGCATAGATGGCACTGGGGGGCACTGAGGGGGCATAGATGGCACTGGTGAGGCACTGAGGGGGCATATATGGCACTGAGGGGGCATATATGGCACTGGTGGGGCACTGAGGGGGCATATATGGCACTGGGGGGCACTGAGGGGGCTTAGATGGCACTGAGGGGGCATATATGGCACTGGGGAGGCACTGAGGGGGCATATATGGCACTGAGGGGGCATATATGGCACTGGTGGGGCACTGAGGGGGCATATATGGCACTGGGGGGGCACTGAGGGGGCATATATGGCACTGGGGGGTACTGAGGGGGCATATATGGCACTGGGGGGCACTGAGGGGGCATATATGGCACTGGGGAGGCACTGGGGGGGCACTGAGGGGGCATATATGGCACTGTATGTGTACCTGGCACATGGGGGGCTATATTTGGCACTGGGGGCACGTGAGCACCTGGCATTGTGGGGGAATATCTGGCACTGGGGGCATATGTGGCACTGGGGGGAGAGGCTATATTTGGCACTGGGGGCATGTGAGTACCTGGCACCGTGGGGGAATATCTGGCACTGAGGACATATGTGGCACTGGGAGCACAGCCCTAGCAACAAGCACTACCCCCTAGCAATGAGCATGACACCCAGTGCATGAAACCCCTGGCAACGAGCATGACACCGAGTGCATGAAACACCTGGCAACGAGCATGACACCCTGAGCATGAAAACCCCTGGCACCGTGCATGGAACCAAGAGCATGAAACCCCTGGCAACGAGCAGGTAATTTAAAAGTAATTAGAAGCCTTAATGTAGGACTTAATGTGTAATGGGCATTACGGTGTGTGGCATAATGTATCACGGACATTGCGGTGTGTGTCAGAATGTGTCACAGGCATTACGGTGTGTGGCAAACTATATCACGGGCATTGTGGTATGTGGTATAATGTCTCAGGGGCATTGCAGTGTGGCATAGGGTATAACGGGCATTGCGGTATGTGTCACAGGCATTACGGTGTATGGTATACTAGATCACGGGCATTGTGGTATGTGGTATAATGTCTCAGGGTCATTGCAGTGTGTGGCATAATGTATAATGGGCATTGCGGTGTGTGGCATAATGTGTCAGGCATTACGGTGTCTGTATACTATATCACGGGCATTGTGGTATGTGGTATAATGTCTCAGGGTCATTGCAGTGTGGCATAATGTATAACGGGCATTGCGGTGTGTGTCATAATGTATCACGGACATTGCGGTGTGTGGTATACTATATCATGGGCATTGTGGTATGTGGTATAATGTCTCAGGTTCATTGCAGTGTGTGTCATAATGTATCACGGACATTGCGGTGTGTGTCATAATGTATCACGGACATTGCGGTGTGTGGTATACTATATCATGGGCATTGTGGTATGTGCTATAATGTATCAGGGGCATTGCAGTGTGTAGCATAATGTATAACGGGCATTGCGATTCCTGTCATAATGTGTCACAGACATTACGGTGTGTGGCATAATGTGTCGGGGGCATTACGGTGTGTGCATATTGTGTCATGTGCATTATTGTGTGTGGCATAATGTCTGAGGGCCTTTGCAGTATGTGGCATAATGTATACTGGGCATTACTATAAGGAGGAAAAATGACAAATAATGGAAGGGGCATGAATCAGGATTATTTTTCTTTCCTGTGGTGGCTAACGTCTGGGCGCGCAGGTTGCAAAACTGGGGTATAAGGTAGTCTATTCCTGCAATGCCACGCCTCTTTATGCGAAGCCGCGCCCATTTAAACAAAACCACGCCCCTTTTTGGCGCCGCGAGCCTTCGGCGCGCACATGTTTGTCCCTTTCCTAGTGCCAATTATGGGGGGGGGGGGGGGGCGCCGAAGAATTTTTTGGCTTGGGGGAAAAAAAAATTCTAGTTACGCCACTGGCCGCGTTGTTTTAGGCAAACTCCGCCATGGACAGATGAGCAACCCAGTCAGTCTGACACTTGGAGACATAACACCTGAGGAACTGCTCCAAGGACTGGTTCACCCTTTCAGTCTGCCCATTAGACTGCGGATGGTAGCCTGACGACAAGCTGACAGAAATCTGGAGATCGGAACAAAATGCCCTCCAGAATTTGGCCACAAACTGGGATCCGCGGTCAGAGACCACATCAAGTGGCAACCCGTGGAGACGCACAACATGCAGCATAAATAATTCAGACAGGCGTCTGGCCGATGGCAGCCCAACCAGTGGAACGAAGTGCGCCATCTTCGAAAACCTGTCAACGACAACCCAGATGGCTGTCATCCCCGAGGATTTGGGCAAGTCCACCACAAAATCCATTGAAATGTGGGTCCATGGCTAAGATGGGATAGAGAGTGGATGTAATGGGCCAACAGGAACCCCTCTAGGAGTCTTATTTCGGGCACAGATGTCACATGCCCGAACCCACTGATCCACATCCTTAGCCACCGAGGGCCACCACACCGCCCTAGATAGCAACTCCCGAGTTCTGGCAATACCCGGGTGACCTGCCGACTTCTTGGCATGGAATTCCAGGAACACTCGCTGTCTTAACCTAGGAGGCACAAACAAAAGACCTACCGGAAGGTCTGGAGGAGCCTGCTCCTGTGCTCTAAGGACTAATGATAAGAGGTCCTGGGTAATGCCCACTTTAATACATGATGGGGACACAATGGGCAACGGCTCCTCGGTGGTCTCCTGGATTGGAGCAAAACTCCACGAGAGCGCATCAGCCTTGATGTTTTTTGACCCAGGGCGATATGTTATCAAAAAATTAAAGCGAGCAAAAAACAAAGCCCATCGTGCCTGCCTGGCATTGAGACGCTTCGCTGACTCTAAATATGCCAGATTCTTATGGTCGGTGAGAATTGAGACCACAAACTTAGCCCCCTCAAGCCAGTGTCTCCACTCCTCGAGTGCATCCTTAATAGCCAACAATTCCCGGTTACCCACGTCATAATTCATCTCGGCAGGCGAAAATTTACGGGAAAAGTAAGCACAGGGATGAAGGCGATTATCAGACACTCCCATCTGAGAAAGCACTGCCCCAATACCCATCTCAGAGGCATCCACCTCCACCACAAAAGGACGCTCTGGATCTGGGTGTCGCAGCACCTTAACCGATACAAATGCCCTTTTGAGACGGGCAAAAGCCGCTTTAGCCTCACAAGACCAGTGAGCAACATCCGCCCCTTTCTTAGTGAGTGCCACCAAGGGCGCCACTATAGACGAAAATCCAGCGATAAATCGTCTATAAAAATTCGCAAAGCCCAGGAAACGCTGATGCGCCTTCAAATTAGTGGGCTGCACCCAATCCAGGACTGCCTGTACCTTGGAACCCTCCATTTGGAAACCTTCTGGGGAGATAATATATCCTAGAAATGCGATTTGCTGAACTTCAAATTCGCACTTCTCCAGCTTCGCTCCAAGCCGGTGGTCTCTGAGTTTCTTGAGGACTAAGCGTACATGCTTCCGATGTTCCTCCAGGGAATGGGAGAAGATTAGGATGTCATCTAAGTATACAACTAAGAATCTATCCAAATATTCCCTGAGCACATCATTCATGAAATCCTGGAAGACTGCCGGGGCATTACAGAGCCCAAAAGGCATCACCAAATATTCATAATGCCCTGAGTGGGTATTAAAGGCAGTCTTCCATTCATCCCCCTCTCTTATTCGGATTAGATTGTACGCACCGCGTAGGTCAATCTTAGAAAAAATGGTGGCAGTACGAAGCTGGTCAAACAAGACCAAAATGAGGGGCAGTGGGTATGAGTTTTTAATCGTGATACGGTTCAATTCCCTGAAGTCGATGCAGGGTCGCAACGAACCGTCCTTTTTACCCACGAAGAAGAACCCCGACCCAACTGGAGACTGTGAAGGTCTGATAAATCCCTTAGCCAAGTTCTCCTGAATGTACTCTGCCATAGCCTCTGTCTCAGGACGTGACAGGGAGTACAACCTGCTCTTGGGAAGCTTAGCATTTGGCAACAAATCAATGGAACAGTCATAGGGGCGATGGGGAGGTAGTACCTCTGCAACTTTTTTGGAGAACACGTCCGCAAAATCTGCATAACACCCTGGCAATCCTGGCAAACTTAGCTGCGAGAGCCTGACTGGAAGGCTCATGCAACTCCTGAAACAATCAGTACCCCAACTAAGAATCTCCCCAGAGACCCAGTCAAATGGAGGATTGTGGGCCCTTAACCAGGGTAACCCCAACACCAATGGGGCAAAAGTACAGACAGTCACATAAAAGGACAATTTTTCAGAGTGTGTGGCTCCAATAAACAAAGAAATCTGGCTAGTGCAAGAGGTAATTTTACCTTGGGATAATGGTTCCCCGTTTAACCCACAAATCTCAATTTCCGATGCCAAGGGTACTAAGGGAACAGAGTGTTTCAGGGCGAATTGGCGGTCCATAAAAACCCCGTCGGCCCCACTGTCCACAAAGGCCTCAGTCTTGACAGTTTGACCGAGGATCTTCAAGGTCACCGGAATGATAAAAGTCTTCTTGGGAAATTCTGACTTCTGGCCTGACAGGATATTTCCCATCACCCTCAGGCCCTGAAGTTTTCCGGCTTTTCTGGGCATGATACTACCACATGACCTTTATTCCCACAGTACAAACACAACCCCTGCTGTCTCCTCCGCGTCTTCTCACGCGAGGAGAGGCGGGTAGCCCCAATCTGCATAGGCTCCTCGGAAAATTCCTCAGAGTCTGAGGTTCCCTTGGGAAAGAAGGAAACCTCAGTCTCCCTTTCAAGCCTACGCTCTCTCAGCCGTCTATCCACCCGGATGGATAACTGCATGAGCTGATCCAAGCTATCAGGCAAGGGATATTGTACCAGTTGGTCCTTTATCTGGTTAGAAAGACCTCTTCGGTACTGGTGTCTCAGGGCTGGGTCATTCCACTGGGTATCATGGGCCAACCTCCGAAACTCCGTACAGTAAACCTCAACTGGCCTTCGCCCTTGCTTAAGGATCGAAATCTGAGCCTCGGCTGAGGCCGTCTTGTCAGGGTCATCATACAACATGCCCAGTGCCGTAAAAAAAGCATCAACACTTTTAAGCGACGGACAGTCAGGCTGCAACCCATATGCCCAGACCTGTGGGTCTCCTTGTAGCAAGGAAATCACTATGCCCACCCGCTGAATCTCCGACCCAGAAGACTGAGGCCTAAGCCGGAAGTATAGCTTGCAGCTCTCCTTGAAACAAAAGAACTGCGAGCGATCTCCAGAAAAACGATCCGGGAGATTTACTTTCGGCTCCTTAACCCCTGAAGGTGCTGCTGCTGCGGGAGCTCCGCCAGCGGCCTGGGAGGTGTGCATTTTAATGGACAAATCATTAAATTGTCGAGTCAGGACCTGCACCTGATCGACCACCTGTTGCAACGTATTTTGAGGGGTATGCTCCATATTCCCACAAAATTTCAACAGGAGTATTAGGCTGCTGAATATGTTATGCACACCAGTGCCTGCAGGAATGTACTGGTGTCAGAACTGTTATGCACTCCAGCGCCTGCAAGAATGTACTGGTGTTTGAACTGTTATGCACACCAGTGCCTGCAGGAATGTACTGGTGTCTGAACGGATAGGTATGCAAAACAAATGAACTCACAGACAGACTGGGGAATATGACATTACGTACACAGAAGGTGATAGGGTAACAAAATACACACAAAGTGAACAGAGAAGCCCAGAGGCTAAGGAACTGGGTGTCTCCCTAGTATTAGTAATGCTCAGATGGGAAAAGCAAGATGTTGTGTTTTAATACGTAGAGAACCCGAAATGCTGTTGCTAAGGGCAACAGCAAAACCCTAAAGGGTTACCAACGGGTGTGGCAGTAAACTCCTTGGTCAGAGATGGAATGATAGACACAAGGAGAGTCTCCACAATCCTAATTCTCACTTGCAGTGCACAGGTTCAGCTTACTGCCACTAAACTGACACCTGACACCTTGCACAGTGAGACAGGATTTAGGCAGGCAAGTCTTAGAATACAGTCGCAAACTTGCTAAGTTCACAGAGTAGTAAAAGAACCCCAGCAAGTTAAACGACTGACTCCAGTCTTACTGCTAGGTCTGGATTGGCAGAGTGTAGTACCAAATCCCCAGGCCTATTTGCAGTAAGCAACAACAAATACAAAGCTACACAGTACTGGCTAACTTTCAGGAACTGACTAACTTTCAGGAACTGACTAACCAACAAAGATTCAGCAGCATCTGCTTAACCTGAGAAGAGGCCTTATAAAGCAGGTGCTGTCCACGCCCCACTCAGACCTCACAGACTGTGAGCACAAAAACCAGCACCGGATCCCCTGCCGTGCACAGAGCCTGTAACCACTGCACAGCAAAAGACCTGAACCGGAGTATCAGCTGCGCTCAGGTTACTCCGCTAGCACTTGTCTCCCGGTTGCCATGACGACGTGGCAGCACAGGGCAGGAGACCCTAACACTATGTCTCTGTTCCTTCATTTCCACCCTCTTTCTAACTATCTGTATCTTAAAGCATGGTGATGTCACCGAGGTACTGTATAGCTACCTGAATCTTAATGCATGATGATGTCACAGAGGTACTGCCTAGCTACCTGCAGCTAAATACATTGTGATGTCACAGAGGTATTGTCTAGCTGCCCATAGCTGAATGCATGGTGATGTCACAGAGGTACTGTCTAGCTATCCGTATCTTAATGCACTGTGATGTCACAGAGGTACTGTCAAGTTATCTGTATCTTAATGCATTGTGATGTCACAGAGGTACTGTCTAGCTATCTGTATCTTAATGTATTGTGATGTCACAGAGGTACTGTCTAGCTATCTGTATCTTAATGCATTGTGATGTCACAGAGGTACTGTCTAGCTATCTGAATCTTAATGCATTGTGATGTCACAGAGGTACTGTCTAGCTATCTGTATCTTAATGCATTGTGATGTCACAGAGGTACTGTCTAGCTATCTTTATCTTAATGCATTGTGATTTCACAGAGGCACTCTCTATCTTTCAGAATCTGAATGCATTGTGATGTCGCTGACCTAATGTCTAGCTGCATCTAGCAGAATTCATAGTACTGTCACTGAGGTACTGTCTAGCTGCCTGCAGCTGAAAGCATTGTGATGTATAAAAAAGGTACTGTCTAGCAGGGCCGGTTCCGGGGCTTCTTGCGCCGCGGGCGGCATTAGGGGGCGTGGCTTCATACAGGGGGCGTGGTCAGTTACGCCCCCCTGTACTGTAGTAGGATGTGTGGTGCGCGATGACGTCATCGCGCACCGCACAGCAAAGGTCCTCTCCACAAAGGAAAACTAGACGCTAAGCGTCTAGTTCCCTTCGTGGAGAGAACCTTTGCTGTGCGGTGTGCGATGACGTCAACGCGCACCGCACATCATTACAGTTAAGGTCCTCCCTACGCGTCTAGTTTCCCTTCACAGCGGGCAGTCCACGAAGGGAAACTAGACGCGTAGCGTCTAGTTTCCCTTCACAGAACAGCGGGCAGCGGGGGGCACCACAGCAGCAGCGGATCTTGCCATGGTGCGGTGCCCTCCAGACGGCGCCGGCGCCCTCCGGAAGGCGGCGCTCCGGGCAAAAGTCATGCTTGCCAGTGGCAAGATCTGCTACTGTTGTCTAGTTACCTGCAGATGAATGCATTATGATATAACAGAGGTACTATCTAGCTGCCTGCAGCTGAATGCATTGTGATGTCACAAAGCTACTATCTAGCTGCCTGAAGCTAAATCCATTGTGATGTCACAAATGAACTGTCTAGCTGCCTGCAGCTGAATGCATTGTGATGCCACAGAGGTACTGTCTAAATACCAGCAGCTGAACGCATTGTGATGTCACATAGGTATTCTTTACCTTTCTGTATCTTGATCTATTGTGATTTCACAGAGGTACTGTCTAGCTATTTGTATCTTAATATATGGTGATGTCACAGAGGTGCTGAATTCATTGTGATGTCACGGAGCAACTGCCTTCCTGCCTGCAGATGAATACATTGTGATGTCACAAAGGTTCCATCAAGCTATCTGTATCTTAATGCATTGTGATGTCACAAAGGTACTGCCTAGCTGACCACATCTAAATGCATTGTGATGTCATAAAGCTACTGTTTAGCTGCCTGCAGAATACTTTTTATGTAACAGAGGTACTGTCTAGCTGCCCACATCTAAATGCATTGTGATGTCACAGAGATACTGCCTTGCTGCCCACAACTGAATGCAGTGTGATGTCAGAGAGGTACTGGCTATCGGTATCTTAATGCATGGTGATGTCACATAGATACTGTCTACATTAGCTACCAGCAGCTGAATGAATTGTGATGTCACAGATGTACTGTCTAGCTGATTGCAACTGAATACATTGTGATATCACAGAAGGACTGTGAGGCTACCAGAAGCAGGGCCGGATTAAGCCTTCGGGGTGCCCAGGGCACTTAATGGGGGGGGCCCCAGTGAAAGGTGGGGAGTGTATATTAGATTTTTGCATATCTCCGAACATGTCCCATTCCAGGAGGGACAAAGTGCTCTATACCTGGACTTAATATATGATTGGTGTCACCTGTGTTGAATTATTTAATTGATAAGAAAGGTATTTCAACACAGGTGATTGCAATCATAAATTAAGAAGGAAGTCCAGGTAGAGAGCATATTGTCCCTCCTGGAATGGGTCATGGTGGAAGGTATGGATTGTGTATATGAAATTTAAACCAATGGTGTATATGAGTTTTAAACTAATAGTTTAATAATGGCTGGGCACTGTTTATAGCTCCACCCAATTGAAAGACCACAGTTTTATAAAATGTGCTTGTAGTAAAGACAACTTAACCTTAAAATACACATAGAAAAATAAAATAATTTATCTTGTTAGATGCAAGAATAGCAGCAGCCTCTGTACTACTTACATACTGGGAGAGGACTCAGGAGGACTCTCTATGTGTCTCTATCTCTAGACCCAAATGGTTAGTTGCATAACAGTGTACATCAGACTCAGACACCCAAGCAGGGAGGAGGAGAAGCTTGGATCCCTGTGTTACTTACAGCTCTCTCCACCCTCCTATCTCTCCTCTGGTCAGAAAGCACTGTTGGTAGCTCATGAAACATGATACTCCTGTGTATTTCTCCTTTGCTACATACTGTCCTGCTCGCATTCTGGCTGCTGGTTCTGCTGCTGCTTAAGAGAGAAAGCTAGTGATGTCAGTGTGTTCTGGCCGGGGGCCCCCTGACAAAGGGGGGCCCGGGGTACAGTATGCCCTGCATCCCCCCCTTAATCTGGCTATGACCAGAAGTGGAATGCACTGTGATGTCACAGATGTACTGTAGAGATGCCTGAAGCTGTATGCATTGTGAGGTCACAAAGGTACTCTCTAGCTGCATGCAGATGAATGCATTGTGATGTCACAGAGGTACTTTCTAGCTGTCTGCAGCTGAATGAATTGTGATGTCAAGGAGGTACTCTATGCCATTCAGTATCTTGAATCATTGTGATGTCCCAAACGTAATGTCTAGCTACCTGCAGCTAAATATATTGTGATGTTACAGAGGTACTGACTATCTGTATCTTAATCCATGGTGATGTCACAGAGGCACTGTCTACAGTACACTGTACAGAGGCACTCTCTACCTTTCTGAATCTTAATGCATTGTAATGTCGCAGACCTAATATCTAGCTGCCTGCAGCTGAATGCATTGTGATGTTACAAAGCTAGTCTAGCTGAATGCATTGTGATGTCACAGAGGTACTGGCTATCTGTATCTTAATCCATGGTGATGTCACAGATGCACTGTCTACAGTACACTGTACAGAGGCACTCTCTACCTTTCTGAATCTTAGGGGGTAATTCTGAGTTGATCGCAGCAGCAAGTTTGTTAACAGTTGGGCAAAACCATGTGCACTGCAGGGGGGGGGGGGCCAGATATAACGTTTGCAGAGAGAGTTAGATTTGGGTGGGTTATTTATTTGTTTCTGTTCAGGGTAAATGCTGGCTGCTTTATTTTTACACTGCAATTTAGATTTCAGTTTGAATACACCACACCCAAATCTAACTCTCTCTGCACATGTTATATCTGCCCCTCCTGCAGTGCACATGGGGGGTAATTCCAAGTTGATCGCAGCAGGAATTTTGTTAGCAGTTGGGCAAAACCATGTGCACTGCAGGGGAGGCAGGTATAACATGTGCAGAGACAGTTAGATTTGGGTGGGTTATTTTGTTTCTGTGCAGGGTAAATACTGGCTGCTTTATTTTTACACTGAAAATTAGATTGCAGATTGAACACACCACACCCAAATCTAACTCTCACTGCACATGTTAAATCTGCCTCCCCTACAGTGCACATGGTTTTGCCCAACTGCTAAAAAAAATTCCTGCTGCGATCAACTTGGAATTACCCCCATGGTTTTGCCCAACTGCTAACAAAATTGCTGCTGCGATCAACTAAGAATTAGGCCCCTAATGCATTGTGATGTTGCAGACCTAATGTCTAGCTGCCTGCAGCTGAATGCATTGTGATGTCACAAAGTTACTGTCTAGCTGTCTGCAGCTGAATGCATTGTGATGTCACAGAGGTACTGGCTATCTGTATCTTAATCCATGGTGATGTCACAGAGGCACTGTCTACAGTAGCTACCAGCAGCTGAATGCATTGTGATGTCACAAATGAACTGTGTAGCTGCCTGCAGCTGAATGCATTGTGATGTCACAGAAGTACTCTCTAGCTACCAGCCGTTGAATGCATTGTGATGTCACAGATGTACTGTCAAGATACCTGAAGCTGAATGCATTGTGATGTCACAAAGTTACTGTCTAGCTGTCTGCAGCTGAATGCATTGTGATGTCACAGAGGTACTGGCTATCTGTATCTTAATCCATGGTGATGTCACAGAGGGCACTGTCTACAGTAGCTACCAGCAGCTGAATGCATGATGTCACAAATGAACTGTGTAGCTGCCTGCAGCTGAATGCATTGTGATGTCACAGAAGTACTCTCTAGCTACCAGCAGTTGAATGCATTGTGATGTCACAGATGTACTGTCAAGATACCTGAAGCTGAATGCATTGTGATGTCACAAAGCTAGTCTAGCTGAATGCATTGTGATGTCACAGAGGTACTGGCTATCTGTATCTTAATCCATGGTGATGTCACAGATGCACTGTCTACAGTACACTGTACAGAGGCACTCTCTACCTTTCTGAATCTTAGGGGGTAATTCTGAGTTGATCGCAGCAGCAAGTTTGTTAACAGTTGGGCAAAACCATGTGCACTGCAGGGGGGGGGCAGATATAACGTTTGCAGAGAGAGTTAGATTTGGGTGGGTTATTTATACCCCTTTTACACTCGCAGGAAAATCCCGGGATATTGCACGTGAACGCGCATCATCCCGGGATTCTTCTCAGTGTAAATGGGTACATGGACAATTTCCCGGGACGAGCATCCCGGGATTTCATCCCAGGTCAAAAGCAGGGTTGAACCCGGGACCGTCCCGGGAAGCTGTGTAGTGTAAAAGGGTCCGTCCCGGGATTCACTATCCCGGGACTGTTAAAAGGACTTGGATTGGAGCTTTCTTGGGCTCAGAAAAGCTGATGTCATCTTTTCTGAGCCCAAGGCCATTTCTAATGACATACTAATGCATTTGCAGGAATATCCCGGGATCAGTGTAAATGGGGCTGTCCCGGGTCGATCCCAGGTCTTAATGCAGTGTGAAAGGGGTCAGTCCCGGGAATGCATCCCGGGATGCATCCCGGGAAGCATCCCGGGAGTGACCCGGGAGTGCGAGTGTAAAAGTGGTATTATTTGTTTCTGTTCAGGGTAAATGCTGGCTGCTTTATTTTTACACTGAAATTTAGATTTCAGTTTGAATACACCACACCCAAATCTAACTCTCTCTGCACATGTTATATCTGCCCCTCCTGCAGTGCACATGGGGGGTAATTCCAAGTTGATCGCAGCAGGAATTTTGTTAGCAGTTGGGCAAAACCATGTGCACTGCAGGGGAGGCAGGTATAACATGTGCAGAGACAGTTAGATTTGGGTGGGTTATTTTGTTTCTGTGCAGGGTAAATACTGGCTGCTTTATTTTTACACTGAAAATTAGATTGCAGATTGAACACACCACACCCAAATCTAACTCTCACTGCACATGTTAAATCTGCCTCCCCTACAGTGCACATGGTTTTGCCCAACTGCTAAAAAAATTCCTGCTGCGATCAACTTGGAATTACCCCCATGGTTTTGCCCAACTGCTAACAAAATTGCTGCTGCGATCAACTAAGAATTAGGCATCTAATGCATTGTGATGTTGCAGACCTAATGTCTAGCTGCCTGCAGCTGAATGCATTGTGATGTCACAAAGTTACTGTCTAGCTGTCTGCAGCTGAATGCATTGTGATGTCACAGAGGTACTGGCTATCTGTATCTTAATCCATGGTGATGTCACAGAGGCACTGTCTACAGTAGCTACCAGCAGCTGAATGCATTGTGATGTCACAAATGAACTGTGTAGCTGCCTGCAGCTGAATGCATTGTGATGTCACAGAAGTACTCTCTAGCTACCAGCAGTTGAATGCATTGTGATGTCACAGATGTACTGTCAAGATACCTGAAGCTGAATGCATTGTGATGTCACAAAGTTACTGTCTAGCTGTCTGCAGCTGAATGCATTGTGATGTCACAGAGGTACTGGCTATCTGTATCTTAATCCATGGTGATGTCACAGAGGGCACTGTCTACAGTAGCTACCAGCAGCTGAATGCATGATGTCACAAATGAACTGTGTAGCTGCCTGCAGCTGAATGCATTGTGATGTCACAGAAGTACTCTCTAGCTACCAGCAGTTGAATGCATTGTGATGTCACAGATGTACTGTCAAGATACCTGAAGCTGAATGCATTGTGATGTCACAAAGGTACTTTCTGGCTGCATGCAGATGAATGCATTGTGATGTCACAGCGGTACTCTATACCTTTCAGTATCTTGATTCATTGTGATTTCACAGAGGAATTCTCTAGCTATTTGTATATATGGTGATATCACAGGGGTACTGTCTAGCAACCTCCAGGTAAATTCATTGTGATGTCACAGAGGTACCATCAAGCTATCTGTATCTTAATGCATTGTGATGTCACAGAGGAACTGTCTAGCTGCCCACAAATGCTTTGTGATGTCACAAAGTTACTGTCTAGCTATCTGTATCTTAATGGATGGGGATGTCACAGTGGTACTGTCTAGCTACTTGCAGCTGACACATTGGGGTATATTTACTAAGGTTCCAAAATAATTTGAATCCATTCGAGTTCCATTTTTTTTTCTAAGTGTGATCTTGGGAATTTACTAAACACAAATCTCAGCAGTTTTGGGGCTATTTATATTGAGATACACTGCTGAGGGTGGTAGTCATGTGACCACCGGTCGGCTGACCGACAGTCACATGACCTCCTCCGTGAGCCCGACGGCTCACTATCCCGATGGTCGGCATGCCGACCAACAGGGACTATTTCCACTCGTGGGTGTCCACGACACCCATAGAGTGGGAATAGAATCCGTGGCGACCGCAGGTCGCCACCTAGCCCGCAGCGTGGCGAGCGCAGCGAGCCCGCAAGGGGCTTGCTGCACTCGCCCCTCCCCGCCGGGATCCCGGCGTCGGTATGCTGCCGGGATCCCGGCGTCGGTAAGGTGACCGGCGGTCAGGAGACCTCCGGTCACCCGTACTACACCCCACTGCTGACCACACAAATACGAATGAACAGACCATCGGTCAAACACGGCTGTTATTTAATAGAACTCGGTAATTTACTAAGAATTCATATTCTCAATCACTGCCGACAATAGCCTAACACTGCCGGGAAAGCATAGAATTCTTAAAAAAATAGAGCTTTCAAATAGAACTGCTTTTTGCTGGCGTGTTTGGATAGTCACGCATGGATTATTGAGATCTGTGCATGCTTCTCTGTGTCAAAGGGTCAGAAATAGTTAAAAATTGCAACAACAAAAAATTGCGTGGGGTCCCCTCTCCTAAGCATAACCAGCCTCGGGCTCTTTGAGCTAGTCCTGGTAGTTTAAATATCAGGGAAAAATTGACTAGGGTCCCCCAGTATTTAGACAACCAGCACCAGGCTCTTGGCCCGGCCCTGGTTCCAAAAATATGGGGACAAAAGATGTAGGAGTCCCCCATATCAGTGGCGCACCCAGGGGGGGTTTCCGAATACCCAGAAACCCCCCTCCACTAAAAATTTTTTTTTTTTTTTTTTTTTTTTGCTGCATGAGTATTATTAATGACTGTCTAGCGTCCTCTGCAGCCTGCTGTCTTCCTGGTGGCACTTGCAAGTGCAATAAAAGTTTACTTTATTTTAATCATAGTACATATATATCCATGTGCCTACATATATACACATGTATATATATACATACATACATACATATAAACACACACACATATGATATATATATATATATACATGTGTATATATATGTGTACTGTATGTGTGTGTGTATATATATATATATATATATATATATATGTATGCATGTTTAATATGCTATGTATATGTGTATATGGGTTCACTACGATCTCCCGGCGGCCGGCCTCCCGGCGACCAGCATACCGGCACCGGGAGGCCGGCCGCCGGCTTACCAGCAGTGTGGCGAGCGCAAATGAGCCCCTTGCGGGCTCGCTGCGCTCGCCACGCTACGCGCGCCACACTATTCTATTCTCCCTCCAGGGGGGTCGTGGACCCCCACGAGGTAAAATAAGTGTTGGTATGCCGGCGGTCAGGCTCCCGGCGCCGGTATGCTGGTCGCCGGGAGCCCGACCGCCGGCATACTGAAGACCACCCGTGTATATGTATGTGTGTGTGCATGTATATATATATATATATATGTGTGTGTAGATATATATATATATATATATACACACACACACACAGACACACTAGTTTTACGGACCCAGCATATACTGGGTCACCTCAGTCCCCACCCCCGTGATTGGCTCCGCCCAGTTCTGGAAACCCCCCCATGCAAATCCTGCGTTTGCCACTGCATATTTTTAAAACCAGCACCAGGCTCCACTAGCCAGAGTGATAATGCCACAGCCGGGGGACACATTTATGTAGTTCCCTGTGGCCGTGGCATTATCCCCCCATCTAGTCACCCCTGGCTGGGGTTCCCTGGAGGAGTGGGGACCCCTTAAATAAAGGGGTCCCCCCCTCCAGGCCCGAGGCTGTCCCCAGCACCCCTGGGAGATGGGTGCCGGGCTGATAGCAATAAGTGTGGTAAAAAATAGAATATTGTTTTTTTATTGCGGAACTATAAATCCCAGCAAGCCTCCCCCGCTTGCTGGTACATGGAGATCCACAAGTACCAGCATGCGAGGAAATAACGTGCCCGCTGGTAACTTTGGTTCCACAACAAAAAAAATACCCAAATAAAAACACAACACACACACCGTGGAAGTAAAACTTTAATTAACATACATGCACACTTACACACTCACACATACTTTCCTAGTGTCCCACAGAGTTCATCGGTCCCCTTATCAAGTAGAATCCAATTGGAAACCTGTAAAAAAAGCTCAAAATACTCATCTATTATCTAGTGATGATCGGTCCTCTACTTTCCATATAGAATGCACAGGGTTAAAAAAAAAAAAATGCAAAAAACCCTGTCCAATGCACTAAAGGGGTTCCATGTTTACACATGGAACCCCTTTCCCCGAATGCCGGGATCCCCCATGACTGCTGTCACTAGAGATCCCGCCAGCTAATCAGGGAGCACCACGTCATGGCGCTCTCCTGATTGGCTGTGCGCTCCTAGCCTGTCAATCAGGAGGAGCGCACCGGCTAGAATGGAGCATAGCGGTGCTCCATTCTAGCCTATAATGGGAACTTTGCAGTCTGCAGTTAACCGCGAGGTTAATTGGGGTCACTCTTGTGCGCTCCTCCTGATTGACAGGCTAGGAGCGCACAGCCAATCAGGAGAGCACCATGACGTGGCGCTCCCTGATTGGATGGTGGGATCTCTAGTGACAGCAGTCACGAGGGATTCCAGGCATTCAGGGAAAGGGGTTCCATGTGTAAACATGGAACCCTTTTAGTGCGTTGGACTGGTTTTTTTGCGGTTTGTTTTTTTAAACCCTGTGGATTACTTCAGGAAAGAAGAGGAGCGAGCTTCACTTGACTGGTTGTAAGTATATGCTTAATGTCTACAGGTACCCCTATTAGATTCTACATGGACAAGTGTATGTGAGTGGCCGGCATGCGATGTAGGTAAGTATGTGTGATTGTTTAAGTCACGGTGTGTTTTTATTTTAATTTTATTTTTTGTGGAACTACAGGTACCAGCGGGCCCGTTATTTCCCCACATGCTGGCACTTGTGGTTCTCCATGTACCAGCAAGCGGGGGAGGCTTGCTGGGACTTGTAGTTCCACAACAACAATAAAACTATATTCTATTTTTTACCACACTTATGGCTATCAACCCGGCACCCACCGCCCAGGGGTGCTGGGCAAAGCCTCGGGCTTCACCCCTGGCCCTTGGGTGCCTGGAGGGGGGAATCCTTGATTTAAGGGGTCCCCACCCCTCCAGGTAACCCCGGCCAGGGGTGACTAGTTGGGGGGGTAATGCCATGGCCGCAGGGACCTACATAAATGTGTCCCCCGGCTGTGGCATTATCTTCCTGGCTAGTGGAGCCCGGTGCTGGTTTAAAAAATACGGGGGACCTCTATGTCTTTTGTCCACCGTATTTTTGGTACCAGGACCGGCCTAAGAGCCCGGTGCTGGTTACCTAAATACTGGGGAAGCCTTATCCAATTTTATCCCAGTATTAAAACAACCAGGGCCGGCTCAAAGAGCCCAAGGCTGGTTATGCTTAGGAGGGGAACCCCACGCAATTTTTTTAAAATACTTTTAACTCTTTCTATACTATACACATTGAAGCCCTGCACGGATCTCACTGATCTGGCCGGGCTTCATTGTGTTATGTCTGGCAGTGTTTTACTTATCACTCCCGTAAAACACTGCCCAACAATACAACTGGCATCGACATCGGAAAATACGAATTTGAGAAACACGGAAGCTTAGTATATTACCGAACACAAATTAAAAAAGTTGCAATTTTGCACGGTCGATGTCATTCGAGTTGAATTTCGACTGAAATCGGAAGAAACACGAATTTTAGTAAATATACCCCATTGTGATTTCACAGAGGCACTGTCTAGCTGCCTGCAAATGAATGCATTGTGATGTCACAGAGCTACTGTCTAGCTATCTGTATCTTAATGCATAGTGATGTCACAGAGCTACTGTCTAGCTATCTGTATCTTAATGCATGGTGATGTCACAGAGGTACTGTCTAGCTATCTATCTTAATGCATGGTGATGTGAAAGGTACTGTCTAGATACTTGCAGCTGAATGCAATGTGATGTGATGTGACAAAGGTACATTCTTTCTCCCTCCAGTGGAATGCATTGTGATGTCACAGAGCTACTGTCTAGCTATCTGTATCTTAATGCATGGTGATGTCACAGAGGTACTGTCTAGCTATCTATCTTAATGCATGGTGATGTGAAAGGTACTGTCTAGATACCTGCAGCTGAATACATTGTGATGTGACAAAGGTACATTCTTTCTCCCTCCAGTGGAATGCATTGTGATGTCACAAAGGTACTGTCTAGCTATCTGTATCCTAATGCATGGTGAGGTTACTTTCTAGCTACCTATAGCTGAATACATTGTGAAGTCACAGAGGTACTGTCTAGCTGCCTGCAGCTAAATGCCTTGTGATGTCAGAGAGCTACTGTCTAGCTACCTGCAGCTGAATGCATTGTGAATGTCACAGATGTACTGTCTAGCTGCCTGCAGCTGAATGCATTGGGATGTGACAAAGGTACTCTCTAACATGCCTGCAGCTGAATGCATTGTGATATCACAGAGCTACTGTCAAGCTGCCTGCTGCTGAATACATTGTGATGTCACAGAGGTACTGTCTGGCTGCCCACAGCTGATTGCATTCTGATTTCACAGAGGTACTGTCTAGCGATCTGTATCATAATGCTTGGTTATGTCACAGAGGTACTGTCTAGCTACCCCCCGCTGAATGCTTTGTGATGTCACAGACGTACTGTCTAGCTGTATGCAGCTAAATGCATTGTGACGTCACAAAGGTACTCTATAGCTGTCTTAGGGATGAGCGGGTTCGGTTCCTCGGAATCCGAACCCGCCCGAACTTCATGTTTTTTTACACGGGTCCGAGCGACTCGGATCTTCCCGCCTTGCTCGGTTAACCCGAGCGCGCCCGAACGTCATCATCCCGCTGTCGGATTCTCGCGAGGCTCGGATTCTATCGCGAGACTCGGATTCTATATAAGGAGCCGCGCGTCGCCGCCATTTTCACACATGCATTGAGATTCATAGGGAGAGGACGTGGCTGGCGTCCTCTCCGTTTATAGAGAAGAGAGTGAGACAGTAGAGAGAGACACAGTAGTAATTTTGGGGAGCATTAGGAGGAGTACTAGTTACTTGCTGAAGTGATAGATAGTGTGACTGTATATTATCTGACTTGTGGGGGAGACACTGACAGTGGGGAGCAGTTAGAGTCTGAGAGCAGGACTCAGGAGTACATATAACGTACAGTGCACACTTTTGCTGCCAGAGTGCCACACTGCCATTGTGACCACACTGACCACCAGTATAATATATATTGTGATTGTCTGCTTAGGAGTACTACTTGCAAGTTGCTGATAGTGTGACCAGTGACCTGACCACCAGTCACCACCAGTTTAATATATATATATATATATATATATATATAATTGTATATAATATATATATAATATTGTATACCACCTACCCGTGGTTTTTTTTTTTTCTTTCTTCTTTATACATACTACTATAGTAGCTTACTGTAGCAGTCTGCGGTGCTGCTGAGCTGACTGTGTCCAGCAGGTCCGTCATCAGTCATTACATAATAAATATATATACCTGTCCGGCTGCAGTACTAGTGATATTATATATATGTATATTGATTTCATCTCATTATCATCCAGTCTATATTAGCAGCAGACACAGTACGGTAGTCCACGGCTGTAGCTACCTCTGTGTCGGCAGTCGCTCGTCCATCCATAATTGTATACCACCTACCCGTGGTTTTTTTCTTTTTCTTTCTTCTTTATACATACTACTATAGTAGCTTACTGTAGCAGTCTGCGGTGCTGCTGAGCTGACAGTGTCCAGCAGGTCCGTCATCAGTCATTACATAATAAATATATATACCTGTCCGGCTGCAGTACTAGTGATATTATATATATATATATATATTGATTTCATCTCATTATCATCCAGTCTATATTAGCAGCAGACACAGTACGGTAGTCCACGGCTGTAGCTACCTCTGTGTCGGCAGTCGCTCGTCCATCCATAATTGTATACCACCTACCCGTGGTTTTTTTTTTTTCTTTCTTCTTTATACATACTACTATAGTAGCTTACTGTAGCAGTCTGCGGTGCTGCTGAGCTGACAGTGTCCAGCAGGTCCGTCATCAGTCATTACATAATAAATATATATACCTGTCCGGCTGCAGTACTAGTGATATTATATATATATATATTGATTTCATCTCATTATCATCCAGTCTATATTAGCAGCAGACACAGTACGGTAGTCCACGGCTGTAGCTACCTCTGTGTCGGCAGTCGCTCGTCCATCCATAATTGTATACCACCTACCCGTGGTTTTTTTCTTTCTTTCTTCTTTATACATACTACTATAGTAGCTTACTGTAGCAGTCTGCGGTGCTGCTGAGCTGACAGTGTCCAGCAGGTCCGTCATCAGTCATTACATAATAAATATATATACCTGTCTGGCTGCAGTACTAGTGATATTATATATATATATATATATTGATTTCATCTCATTATCATCCAGTCTATATTAGCAGCAGACACAGTACGGTAGTCCACGGCTGTAGCTACCTCTGTGTCGGCAGTCGCTCGTCCATCCATAATTGTATACCACCTACCCGTGGTTTTTTTTTCTTCTTTCTTCTTTATACATACTACTATAGTAGCTTACTGTAGCAGTCTGCGGTGCTGCTGAGCTGACTGTGTCCAGCAGGTCCGTCATCAGTCATTACATAATAAATATATATACCTGTCCGGCTGCAGTACTAGTGATATTATATATATGTATATTGATTTCATCTCATTATCATCCAGTCTATATTAACAGCAGACACAGTACGGTAGTCCACGGCTGTAGCTACCTCTGTGTCGGCAGTCGCTCGTCCATCCATAATTGTATACCACCTACCCGTGGTTTTTTTCTTTTTCTTTCTTCTTTATACATACTACTATAGTAGCTTACTGTAGCAGTCTGCGGTGCTGCTGAGCTGACAGTGTCCAGCAGGTCCGTCATCAGTCATTACATAATAAATATATATACCTGTCCGGCTGCAGTACTAGTGATATTATATATATATATATATTGATTTCATCTCATTATCATCCAGTCTATATTAGCAGCAGACACAGTACGGTAGTCCACGGCTGTAGCTACCTCTGTGTCGGCAGTCGCTCGTCCATCCATAATTGTATACCACCTACCCGTGGTTTTTTTTTTTCTTTCTTCTTTATACATACTACTATAGTAGCTTACTGTAGCAGTCTGCGGTGCTGCTGAGCTGACAGTGTCCAGCAGGTCCGTCATCAGTCATTACATAATAAATATATATACCTGTCCGGCTGCAGTACTAGTGATATTATATATATATATATTGATTTCATCTCATTATCATCCAGTCTATATTAGCAGCAGACACAGTACGGTAGTCCACGGCTGTAGCTACCTCTGTGTCGGCAGTCGCTCGTCCATCCATAATTGTATACCACCTACCCGTGGTTTTTTTCTTTCTTTCTTCTTTATACATACTACTATAGTAGCTTACTGTAGCAGTCTGCGGTGCTGCTGAGCTGACAGTGTCCAGCAGGTCCGTCATCAGTCATTACATAATAAATATATCTACCTGTCCGGCTGCAGTACTAGTGTGATATAATATATATTGATTTCATCTCATTATCATCCAGTCTATATTAGCAGCAGACACAGTACGGTAGTCCACGGCTGTAGCTACCTCTGTGTCGGCAGTCGCTCGTCCATCCATAAGTATACTAGTATCCATCCATCTCCATTGTTTACCTGAGGTGCCTTTTAGTTGTGCCTATTAAAATATGGAGAACAAAAATGTTGAGGTTCCAAAATTAGGGAAAGATCAAGATCCACTTCCACCTCGTGCTGAAGCTGCTGCCACTAGTCATGGCCGAGACGATGAAATGCCAGCAACGTCGTCTGCCAAGGCCGATGCCCAATGTCATAGTACAGAGCATGTAAAATCCAAAACACCAAATATCAGTAAAAAAAGGACTCCAAAATCTAAAATAAAATTGTCGGAGGAGAAGCGTAAACTTGCCAATATGCCATTTACCACACGGAGTGGCAAGGAACGGCTGAGGCCCTGGCCTATGTTCATGGCTAGTGGTTCAGCTTCACATGAGGATGGAAGCACTCAGCCTCTCGCTAGAAAAATGAAAAGACTCAAGCTGGCAAAAGCACAGCAAAGAACTGTGCGTTCTTCGAAATCACAAATCCACAAGGTGAGTCCAATTGTGTCGTTTGCGATGCCTGACCTTCCCAACACTGGACGTGAAGAGCATGCGCCTTCCACCATTTGCACGCCCCCTGCAAGTGCTGGAAGGAGCACCCGCAGTCCAGTTCCTGATAGTCAGATTGAAGATGTCAGTGTTGAAGTACACCAGGATGAGGAGGATATGGGTGTTGCTGGCGCTGGGGAGGAAATTGACCAGGAGGATTCTGATGGTGAGGTGGTTTGTTTAAGTCAGGCACCCGGGGAGACACCTGTTGTCCGTGGGAGGAATAGGGCCATTGACATGCCTGGTGAAAATACCAAAAAAATCAGCTCTTCGGTGTGGAAGTATTTCAACAGAAATGCGGACAACATTTGTCAAGCCGTGTGTTGCCTTTGTCAAGCTGTAATAAGTATGGGTAAGGACGTTAACCACCTCAGAACATCCTCCCTTATACGTCACCTGCAGCGCATTCATAATAAGTCAGTGACAAGTTCAAAAACTTTGGGCGACAGCGGAAGCAGTCCACTGACCAGTAAATCCCTTCCTCTTGTAACCAAGCTCACGCAAACCACCCCACCAACTCCCTCAGTGTCAATTTCCTCCTTCCCCAGGAATGCCAATAGTCCTGCAGGCCATGTCACTGGCAATTCTGACGATTCCTCTCCTGCCTGGGATTCCTCTGATGCATCCTTGCGTGTAACGCCTACTGCTGCTGGCGCTGCTGTTGTTGCTGCTGGGAGTCGATGGTCATCCCAGAGGGGAAATCGTAAGACCACTTTTACTACTTCCACCAAGCAATTGACTGTCCAACAGTCCTTTGCGAGGAAGATGAAATATCACAGCAGTCATCCTGCTGCAAAGCGGATAACTGAGGCCTTGGCATCCTGGGTGGTGAGAAACGTGGTTCCGGTATCCATCATTACTGCAGAGCCAACTAGAGACTTGTTGGAGGTACTGTGTCCCCGGTACCAAATACCATCTAGGTTCCATTTCTCTAGGCAGGCGATACCGAAAATGTACACAGACCTCAGAAAAAGAGTCACCAGTGTCCTAAAAAATGCAGCTGTACCCAATGTCCACTTAACCACGGACATGTGGACAAGTGGAGCAGGGCAGACTCAGGACTATATGACTGTGACAGCCCACTGGGTAGATGTATGGACTCCCGCCGCAAGAACAGCAGCGGCGGCACCAGTAGCAGCATCTCGCAAACGCCAACTCTTTCCTAGGCAGGCTACGCTTTGTATCACCGGTTTCCAGAATACGCACACAGCTGAAAACCTCTTACGGCAACTGAGGAAGATCATCGCGGAATGGCTTACCCCAATTGGACTCTCCTGTGGATTTGTGGCATCGGACAACGCCAGCAATATTGTGTGTGCATTAAATCTGGGCAAATTCCAGCACGTCCCATGTTTTGCACATACCTTGAATTTGGTGGTGCAGAATTTTAAAAAAAACGACAGGGGCGTGCAAGAGATGCTGTCGGTGGCCAGAAGAATTGCGGGACACTTTCGGCGTACAGGCACCACGTACAGAAGACTGGAACAACACCAAAAACGCCTGAACCTGCCCTGCCATCATCTGAAGCAAGAAGTGGTAACGAGGTGGAATTCAACCCTATATATGCTTCAGAGGTTGGAGGAGCAGCAAAAGGCCATTCAAGCCTATACAATTGAGCACGATATAGGAGGTGGAATGCACCTGTCTCAAGCGCAGTGGAGAATGATTTCAACGTTGTGCAAGGTTCTGATGCCCTTTGAACTTGCCACACGTGAAGTCAGTTCAGACACTGCCAGCCTGAGTCAGGTCATTCCCCTCATCAGGCTTTTGCAGAAGAAGCTGGAGACATTGAAGGAGGAGCTAACACGGAGCGATTCCGCTAGGCATGTGGGACTTGTGGATGGAGCCCTTAATTCGCTTAACAAGGATTCACAGGTGGTCAATCTGTTGAAATCAGAGCACTACATTTTGGCCACCGTGCTCGATCCTAGATTTAAAACCTACCTTGGATCTCTCTTTCCGGCAGACACAAGTCTGCTGGGGTTCAAAGACCTGCTGGTGAGAAAATTGTCAAGTCAAGCGGAACGCGACCTGTCAACATCTCCTCCTTCACATTCTCCCGCAACTGGGGGTGCGAGGAAAAGGCTCAGAATTCCGAGCCCACCCGCTGGCGGTGATGCAGGGCAGTCTGGAGCGACTGCTGATGCTGACATCTGGTCCGGACTGAAGGACCTGTCAACGATTACGGACATGTCGTCTACTGTCACTGCATATGATTCTCTCCCCATTGAAAGAATGGTGGAGGATTATATGAGTGACCGCATCCAAGTAGGCACGTCACACAGTCCGTACTTATACTGGCAGGAAAAAGAGGCAATTTGGAGGCCCTTGCACAAACTGGCTTTATTCTACCTAAGTTGCCCTCCCACAAGTGTGTACTCCGAAAGAGTGTTTAGTGCCGCCGCTCACCTTGTCAGCAATCGGCGTACAAGGTTACTTCCAGAAAATGTGGAGAAGATGATGTTCATTAAAATGAATTATAATCAATTCCTCTGTGGAGACATTGACCAGCAGCAATTGCCTCCACAAAGTACACAGGGAGCTGAGATGGTGGATTCCAGTGGGGACGAATTGATAATCTGTGAGGAGGGGGATGTACACGGTGATATATCGGAGGATGATGATGAGGTGGACATCTTGCCTCTGTAGAGCCAGTTTGTGCAAGGAGAGATTAATTGCTTCTTTTTCGGTGGGGGTCCAAACCAACCCGTCATTTCAGTCACAGTCGTGTGGCAGACCCTGTCACTGAAATGATGGGTTGGTTAAAGTGTGCATGTCCTGTTTATACAACATAAGGGTGGGTGGGAGGGCCCAAGGACAATTCCATCTTGCACCTCTTTTTTCTTTAATTTTTCTTTGCGTCATGTGCTGTTTGGGGAGTGTTTTTTGGAAGGGCCATCCTGCGTGACACTGCAGTGCCACTCCTAGATGGGCCAGGTGTTTGTGTCGGCCACTAGGGTCGCTTATCTTACTCACACAGCTACCTCATTGCGCCTCTTTTTTTCTTTGCGTCATGTGCTGTTTGGGGAGTGTTTTTTGGAAGGGCCATCCTGCGTGACACTGCAGTGCCACTCCTAGATGGGCCAGGTGTTTGTGTCGGCCACTAGGGTCGCTTATCTTACTCACACAGCTACCTCATTGCGCCTCTTTTTTTCTTTGCGTCATGTGCTGTTTGGGGAGTGTTTTTTGGAAGGGCCATCCTGCGTGACACTGCAGTGCCACTCCTAGATGGGCCCGGTGTTTGTGTCGGCCACTAGGGTCGCTTATCTTACTCACACAGCTACCTCATTGCGCCTCTTTTTTTCTTTGCGTCATGTGCTGTTTGGGGAGTGTTTTTTGGAAGGGCCATCCTGCGTGACACTGCAGTGCCACTCCTAGATGGGCCCGGTGTTTGTGTCAGCCACTAGGGTCGCTTATCTTACTCACACAGCTACCTCATTGCGCCTCTTTTTTTCTTTGCGTCATGTGCTGTTTGGGGAGTGTTTTTTGGAAGGGCCATCCTGCGTGACACTGCAGTGCCACTCCTAGATGGGCCCGGTGTTTGTGTTGGCCACTAGGGTCGCTTATCTTACTCACACAGCTACCTCATTGCGCCTCTTTTTTTCTTTGCGTCATGTGCTGTTTGGGGAGTGTTTTTTGGAAGGGCCATCCTGCGTGACACTGCAGTGCCACTCCTAGATGGGCCAGGTGTTTGTGTCGGCCACTAGGGTCGCTTATCTTACTCACACAGCTACCTCATTGCGCCTCTTTTTTTCTTTGCGTCATGTGCTGTTTGGGGAGTGTTTTTTGGAAGGGCCATCCTGCGTGACACTGCAGTGCCACTCCTAGATGGGCCCGGTGTTTGTGTTGGCCACTAGGGTCGCTTATCTTACTCACACAGCTACCTCATTGCGCCTCTTTTTTTCTTTGCGTCATGTGCTGTTTGGGGAGTGTTTTTTGGAAGGGCCATCCTGCGTGACACTGCAGTGCCACTCCTAGATGGGCCCGGTGTTTGTGTCGGCCACTAGGGTCGCTTATCTTACTCACACAGCTACCTCGGTGCAAATTTTAGGACTAAAAATAATATTGTGAGGTGTGAGGTATTCAGAATAGACAGAAAATGAGTGGAAATTATGGTTTTTGAGGTTAATAATACTTTGGGATCAAAATGACCCCCAAATTCTATGATTTAAGCTGTTTTTTAGGGTTTTTTGAAAAAAACACCCAAATCCAAAACACACCCGAATCCGACAAAAAAAATTCGGTGAGGTTTTGCCAAAACGCGGTCGAACCCAAAACACGGCCGCGGAACCGAACCCAAAACCAAAACACAAAACCCGAAAAATTTCAAGTGCACATCTCTAAGCTGTCTGCAGCTGAATGTATCATGATGCCACAGAGGTATTCTTTACCTGCCTCCAGCTGAATGCATTTTGATGTCATAAAGGTATGCTCTAGCTGCCTGCAGCTCAACACATTATTATGTAACACAGGTTCTGTTTAGCTACCAGCAGCTGAAGCCATTGTAATGTCACAGATGTACTGTCTAGCTGCCTGCAAACTGAATGCATTGTGATGTCACAAAGGTGCTCTCTAAGCTACCTGTAGCTGAATGCATTGTGATATCACAGAGCTACTGTCAAGCTGCCTTCAGCTGAATACATTGTGATGTCACAAAGGTACTGTCTGGGGGCCCACAGCTGATTACATTGTGATTTCACAGAGGTACTGTCTAGCGATCTGTATCATAATCAGAGCCGGCCATAGGCATAGGCAAACTAGGCAATTGCCTAGGGCATTTGATATGCCTAGGGGCATCATCAGCTTCTGCTGATTAAAATGATATGCAGCATGTCTATATTCTGTATGTAGCATTTCATATGCAGATACAGCCACAGTCTCACACTGTATATTGGCATGCTGCATATCAGTTTAATCAGCAGAAGCTGCTTGTGCATCCTAGCCACATAGCAATGCAAATAAGATGCATTTTCATTAAAAAAAGTGCTCGACGTTAGCATTGATGCAAGATTTGTGAGGACACATTTGTGTCCAAGCAGAGGCAGAGGTCACAGTGTTAGTGAAAGTGTGAGTGCTGTGTGCATGTGAGTGGGTTGGTTGTGCAGTAGTGTTCAGAATATGTGTAAGGAGCATTATGTGTGTCATGTAAAAATGCATTAATAATGTGCAACATATGTGTAAAGAGCCACTATGTGTGTCATTATGTGTATAAGGGCATTAATAATGTGCGGCATATGTGTAACAGGGTACTACTGTATGTGTGTCATTATGTGTATAGGGGCACTAATAATGTGCAGCAAATGTGTAGGGGGCACTATGTGTGTCATTATGTGTATAAGGGCATTAATAATGTGCGGCATATGTGTAAGGGACATTGTGTGTAAAAGGGCATTAATAAAGGTTGTCATAATGTGTAAGGTGCATTATGTTTATAAGGACATTAATGTGTCTCATATGTGTAAGGGGCATTACTGTGTGGAATTGTGTATAAATGCATTACTAATGTGTGGCATTATGTGTATAAGGTGCTCTACTATGTGGCGTTGCAAATAGAAAGGGCACTACTGTGTCGTCTAATGTGAATAAAGAGCAATAAGGTGTGGTGTAATGTGAATAAGGAGCAATTCAGTGTGATGTAATGTGAATAAGGGGCTCTACTGTAAGGAGTAACGTTTATAAGGTAAAGTGATACTACTGTGGGATGTAATATGAATTATGGACACTATCACAAGATAAAATGTGAATAAAGTTGCAGTACTGTGTGGCATAATTGGAATTGGGGTTACTATTGTGTGGCCATTCCCCTTCCCAGCAAGAAGATGCCCCTTTTTGGGCTGTGCGTCAAATGTGCGAACTGTTCCTGTTTAAAATATAGGGGGTACAAGCAGTGGCATAAGTTCGTCACAGTCGCCCGGAGGCAAGATAAATATTGGTGCCCCCCTATTTCCCTATTTCCTATATTAAGATAAATATATGTATGTATGTGTGCGTGTATATATATATATATATATATATATATATATATAATATATGTGTGTGTGTGTGTGTGTGTGTGTGTGTGTGTGTGTATTCTGAAAAAAATGTATATACTGTATTTATACATTTAATTGTCTTTTATTTTAAATCACACATTTCTTAGCAGTCATACCCAGGATTAGAACCCATGACCTGTTACACTAACAGCAGACACTTTACTGATGGCGTTATTTGCTCCTGTAGAGGAAGCATGAGAATTCTAACTATATGAAGTTACGTGTAATTGTCAGAGAAGTATCTTCATATAGTTAAAATTCTCATATTTCCTATACAGGAGCAAACAGCTTCATCAGTAAGGAGTCTGCTTCCAGTGTAATAGGTTGTGGTTTCTAATTCTGGGTGTGACACTTGTAAAATGTGTATCTATAGTATAATAAAAAGGGTGTGATTTGTAAGGTGCAGGGACCAGTGAGGAAGTCGGCCACTGAAAAGACAGCGGCAGCTATCAATTAACTTAATTCAATGGTGTCACAGAATGGGAGGAGAGGTGCCCCCCTTCAGAGCAGGAGCCCGGCAGCCCAGATGACTCCGTTGCCTCCCAGAGTTCTGCCTCTGGGTACAAGGACTGCTATGGGTGAAGGGTGATGGTGCTGGGCAGTGCCGTTTCTTGCGGCGGGCGAGCCGTGCAACCGCACGGGGCGCCCGCCGCGGCACTTCCTAAGTACTTTCAAACCCCCTCCCCTCCTCCCGAGTGCCCAGCTCGGGGGGCGGGGTTTCGCGGAATGACGCGTTTGCGTCGTGACGTCACGACGCAATCGCGTCATTCCGCGAAACCCCGCCCCCCGAGCTGGGCACTCGGGAGGACGGAGAAGGCAGTTTTTTGTTTTTTTTTTGAGACTGAGACAGCTGTCTCCGTCACTACTGTTACGGCCGCCCGCTGCCACAAGCATGATAGCTGCCGGGAGCTCTGTAAACAGAGAGCTTTGCTCGTCAGAGCTCTCTGTTTTGAAATGCACAGTACGAAGACACACACTTCAGGAGCTGCACCTGGATCCCGGACCTGTACTCGAGGAATCCACTGACCTGCTCCTGCAACATGAGTGTGGTCTGCACTGCGCATGGTACACAGCACAGCCGACTGCCGCCGCTCCAGGAAGGAAGAGCAGCTGCACAGCGCATGGTACACAGCACAGCAGGTGCAGACCACACTCATGTTGCAGGAGCAGCCAGGTCAGTGGATTCCTCGAGTACAGGTCCGGGACAGTAGACGTCTGAAAGGGCGCTGCTCCTCCTCCTCTGGAGCCGCGTCCAGTTGGCTGCACTGGATTATTCATACAGGAGGAGTATGCCAGTGGAGTGGACATGGAGGCCCCTAGTTCCAGGTGCAGCTCCTGAAGTGTGTGTGATATATATTATTTATTTTTTATAGGGGGTTTCCATTGATGTCATATTACAGTCCATTAGAAAAGGCACTCAGATAGCCCCAGAAACTTTACTTGCCATGGTACACAGCACTGAAATACAATACTTGGCAGAAATGAGCTGCAATTCAGCATTTTGAAAACATGGCACAAATCACACATTCTTTCTTCAACATTTCGGAGTTTATGTATCCTTCCTAATAACAGATTAAACTCCGAAATGTTGAAGTAAGGACATATGTTTTGCTATATATCATGTCTGGAAACCTCCCCCTACAAAACCTGCATTTGCCCCTGGAAGGGGGAGCCAAGCCGGCCAGCGCTGCGCAGACGAGGGAGAGGCGGCTGAAGAGCGGGAAGAACCGCTTCAAATGTAAGTCAGCCCCTCTCTCTCTCTCCCTCCCCCCCCATCACCACCACCTGCCGTACTGCGTAAAATGGGGACACCTGTCTGCCGCAATGTGTAAAATGGGGACACTTTCCTGCCGCAATGTGTAAAATGGGGGCACGTGCCTGCCGCAATGTGTAAAATGGGGGCACGTGCCTGCCGCAATGTGTAAAATGGGGGCACGTGCCTGCCGCAATGTGTAAATGTGGGGCACTTGCCTACCGTGCTGTGTAAAATGGGGACACTTGCCTACCGTGCTGTGTAAAATGAGGACTGTTTTGTTTTTTTTATCCTGTGGTGGCCGTGATGATGAGATCAGATGAGACTACGCCCATCTTAACAAAGCCACACCCATTTTAACGAGGTCACGCCCCCTTGCCGGGAGCAGAGGCGCGCGCATACTTTTCCTCTTTATATCTATGGGGGAGGGGGGGGGGCACATTTTTTCCTTAGGTGAATGGGGGAGGGGGGCGCATTTTTAAATCTCGCACTGGGAGCCAAATTGGCTAGAAACGGCCCTGGTGCTGGGAAAGAGGTGCAAGGTCAGAGGCAGAACCAGCGGTGGTGCTAGGGGGCACCAGCCAAAATCTTGCCTAGGGCATCATATTGGTTAGGGCCGGCTCTGATCATAATGCATGGTTATGTCACAGAGGTACTGTCTAGCTGCCGGCAGCTGAATGCATTGTGATGTCACAGAGCTACTGTCTAGCTATTTGTATCTTAATGCATGGTGATGTCACAGAGGTACTGTCTAGTCACCTGCAGCAGAATGCATGGTGATGACACAGAGTACTGTGTAGCTGCCTGCAGCTGAATGCATTGGGATATCACAAAGGTACTGTCTAGCAATCTGTATCGTAATGTATGGTGATTTCACAGTGGTACTGTCTAGTTACCTGCAGCTGACACATTGTAATGTCACAGAGGATCTGTTTAGCTGCCTGCAGCTGAATGCATTGTGATGTCACAGAGGTACTAACTAGCTATCTGTATCTTAATGCATGGTAATGTCACAGAGGTACTTTCTAGCTATCTGTATCTTAATACATGGTGATGTCACAGTTGTACTATTTAGCTACTTGCAGCTGAATGCATTGTGATGCCACAGAGGTACTATATAGCTATCTGCAACTTAATGCATTGTGATATCACAGAGGTACTGTCTAGCTACCTGCATCTGATAGTATTGTGATGTCACAAAGCTACTGTCTTGATACCTGTAGTTGAATGCATTATAGAGTTACACAGGCACTGTTTAGCTATCTGTATCTTAATGCATTGTGCTGTGAAAGAGGTACTTTCTAGCTATCTGTATCTTTATGCATAGCGATGTCACAAAGGAACTGTCTAGCTACCTACACCTGAATGCATTGTGATGTCACAGAGGTACATTCTATATCCCTCCTGCTAAATGCTTTGTGATGTCACAAAGGTACTGTCTAGCTATCTATATATTAATGGATGGTGATGTCACAGTAGTACTGTCTAGTAGAGATGAGCGCCTGAAATTTTTCGGGTTTTGTGTTTTGGTTTTGGGTTCGGTTCCGCGGCCGTGTTTTGGGTTCGAACGCGTTTTGGCAAAACCTCACCGAATTTTTTTTGTCGGATTCGGGTGTGTTTTGGATTCGGGTGTTTTTTTCAAAAAACACTAAAAAACAGCTTAAATCATAGAATTTGGGGGTCATTTTGATCCCAAAGTATTATTAACCTCAAAAACCATAATTTACACTCATTTTCAGTCTATTCTGAATACCTCACACCTCACAATATTATTTTTAGTCCTAAAATTTGCACCGAGGTCGCTGTGTGAGTAAGATAAGCGACCCTAGTGGCCGACACAAACACCGGGCCCATCTAGGAGTGGCACTGCAGTGTCACGCAGGATGTCCCTTCCAAAAAACCCTCCCCAAACAGCACATGACGCAAAGAAAAAAAGAGGCGCAATGAGGTAGCTGTGTGAGTAAGATTAGCGACCCTAGTGGCCGACACAAACACCGGGCCCATCTAGGAGTGGCACTGCAGTGTCACGCAGGATGTCCCTTCCAAAAAACCCTCCCCAAACAGCACATGACGCAAAGAAAAAAAGAGGCGCAATGAGGTAGCTGACTGTGTGAGTAAGATTAGCGACCCTAGTGGCCGACACAAACACCGGGCCCATCTAGGAGTGGAACTGCAGTGTCACGCAGGATGTCCCTTCCAAAAAACCCTCCCCAATCAGCACATGATGCAAAGAAAAAGAAAAGAAAAAAGAGGTGCAAGATGGAATTGTCCTTGGGCCCTCCCACCCACCCTTATGTTGTATAAACAAAACAGCACATGCACACTTTAACCAACCCATCATTTCAGTGACAGGGTCTGCCACACGACTGTGACTGATATGACGGGTTGGTTTGGACCCCCCCCAAAAAAGAAGCAATTAATCTCTCCTTGCACAAACTGGCTCTACAGAGGCAAGATGTCCACCTCATCTTCACCCTCCGATATATCACCGTGTACATCCCCCTCCTCACAGATTATCAATTCGTCCCCACTGGAATCCACCATCTCAGCTCCCTGTGTACTTTGTGGAGGCAATTGCTGCTGGTCAATGTCTCCGCGGAGGAATTGATTATAATTCATTTTAATGAACATCATCTTCTCCACATTTTCTGGATGTAACCTCGTACGCCGATTGCTGACAAGGTGACCGGCGGCACTAAACACTCTTTCGGAGTACACACTTGTGGGAGGGCAACTTAGGTAGAATAAAGCCAGTTTGTGCAAGGGCCTCCAAATTGCCTCTTTTTCCTGCCAGTATAAGTACGGACTGTGTGACGTGCCTACTTGGATGCGGTCACTCATATAATCCTCCACCATTCTATCAATGTTGAGAGAATCATATGCAGTGACAGTAGACGACATGTCCGTAATCGTTGTCAGGTCCTTCAGTCCGGACCAGATGTCAGCATCAGCAGTCGCTCCAGACTGCCCTGCATCACCGCCAGCGGGTGGGCTCGGAATTCTGAGCCTTTTCCTCGCACCCCCAGTTGCGGGAGAATGTGAAGGAGGAGATGTTGACAGGTCGCGTTCCGCTTGACTTGACAATTTTGTCACCAGCAGGTCTTTGCACCCCAGCAGACTTGTGTCTGCCGGAAAGAGAGATCCAAGGTAGGCTTTAAATCTAGGATCGAGCACGGTGGCCAAAATGTAGTGCTCTGATTTCAACAGATTGACCACCCGTGAATCCTTGTTAAGCGAATTAAGGGCTGCATCCACAAGTCCCACATGCCTAGCGGAATCGCTCCCTTTTAGCTCCTTCTTCAATGCCTCCAGCTTCTTCTGCAAAAGCCTGATGAGGGGAATGACCTGACTCAGGCTGGCAGTGTCTGAACTGACTTCACGTGTGGCAAGTTCAAAGGGCATCAGAACCTTGCACAACGTTGAAATCATTCTCCACTGCACTTGAGACAGGTGCATTCCACCTCCTATATCGTGCTCAATTGTATAGGCTTGAATGGCCTTTTGCTGCTCCTCCAACCTCTGAAGCATATAGAGGGTTGAATTCCACCTCGTTACCACTTCTTGCTTCAGATGATGGCAGGGCAGGTTCAGTAGTTTTTGGTGGTGCTCCAGTCTTCTGTACGTGGTGCCTGTACGCCGAAAGTGTCCCGCAATTTTTCTGGCCACCGACAGCATCTCTTGCACGCCCCTGTCGTTTTTTAAAAAATTCTGCACCACCAAATTCAAGGTATGTGCAAAACATGGGACGTGCTGGAATTTGCCCATATTTAATGCACACACAATATTGCTGGCGTTGTCCGATGCCACAAATCCACAGGAGAGTCCAATTGGGGTAAGCCATTCCGCGATGATCTTCCTCAGTTGCCGTAAGAGGTTTTCAGCTGTGTGCGTATTCTGGAAACCGGTGATACAAAGCGTAGCCTGCCTAGGAAAGAGTTGGCGTTTGCGAGATGCTGCTACTGGTGCCGCCGCTGCTGTTCTTGCGGCGGGAGTCCATACATCTACCCAGTGGGCTGTCACAGTCATATAGTCCTGACCCTGCCCTGCTCCACTTGTCCACATGTCCGTGGTTAAGTGGACATTGGGTACAGCTGCATTTTTTAGGACACTGGTGACTCTTTTTCTGAGGTCTGTGTACATTTTCGGTATCGCCTGCCTAGAGAAATGGAACCTAGATGGTATTTGGTACCGGGGACACAGTACCTCCAACAAGTCTCTAGTTGGCTCTGCAGTAATGATGGATACCGGAACCACGTTTCTCACCACCCAGGATGCCAAGGCCTCAGTTATCCGCTTTGCAGTAGGATGACTGCTGTGATATTTCATCTTCCTCGCAAAGGACTGTTGAACAGTCAATTGCTTACTGGAAGTAGTACAAGTGGGCTTACGACTTCCCCTCTGGGATGACCATCGACTCCCAGCGGCAACAACAGCAGCGCCAGCAGCAGTAGGCGTTACACGCAAGGATGCATCGGAGGAATCCCAGGCAGGAGAGGACTCGTCAGAATTGCCAGTGACATGGCCTGCAGGACTATTGGCATTCCTGGGGAAGGAGGAAATTGACACTGAGGGAGTTGGTGGGGTGGTTTGCGTGAGCTTGGTTACAAGAGGAAGGGATTTACTGGTCAGTGGACTGCTTCCGCTGTCACCCAAAGTTTTTGAACTTGTCACTGACTTATTATGAATGCGCTGCAGGTGACGTATAAGGGAGGATGTTCCGAGGTGGTTAACGTCCTTACCCCTACTTATTACAGCTTGACAAAGGGAACACACGGCTTGACACCTGTTGTCCGCATTTCTGGTGAAATACCTCCACACCGAAGAGCTGATTTTTTTGGTATTTTCACCTGGCATGTCAACGGCCATATTCCTCCCACGGACAACAGGTGTCTCCCCGGGTGCCTGACTTAAACAAACCACCTCACCATCAGAATCCTCCTGGTCAATTTCCTCCCCAGCGCCAGCAACACCCATATCCTCCTCATCCTGGTGTACTTCAACACTGACATCTTCAATCTGACTATCAGGAACTGGACTGCGGGTGCTCCTTCCAGCACTTGCAGGGGGCGTGCAAATGGTGGAAGGCGCATGCTCTTCACGTCCAGTGTTGGGAAGGTCAGGCATCGCAACCGACACAATTGGACTCTCCTTGTGGATTTGGGATTTCGAAGAATGCACAGTTCTTTGCTGTGCTGCTTTTGCCAGCTTGAGTCTTTTCATTTTTCTAGCGAGAGGCTGAGTGCTTCCATCCTCATGTGAAGCTGAACCACTAGCCATGAACATAGGCCAGGGCCTCAGCCGTTCCTTGCCACTCCGTGTGGTAAATGGCATATTGGCAAGTTTACGCTTCTCCTCCGACAATTTTATTTTAGGTTTTGGAGTCCTTTTTTTTCTGATATTTGGTGTTTTGGATTTGACATGCTCTGTACTATGACATTGGGCATCGGCCTTGGCAGACGACGTTGCTGGCATTTCATCGTCTCGGCCATGACTAGTGGCAGCAGCTTCAGCACGAGGTGGAAGTGGATCTTGATCTTTCCCTAATTTTGGAACCTCAACATTTTTGTTCTCCATATTTTAATAGGCACAACTAAAAGGCACCTCAGGTAAACAATGGAGATGGATACTAGTATACAATTATGGACTGCCTGCCGACTGCAGACACAGAGGTAGCCACAGCCGTGAACTACCGTACTGTACTGTGTCTGCAGCTAATATAGACTGGTTGATAAAGAGAAGATGTCTATGTAACTATGTATGTATAAAGAAGACTGAAAAAAATCCACGGTTAGGTGGTATACAATTATGGACGGACTGCCTGCCGAGTGCAGACACAGAGGTAGCCACAGCCGTGAACTACCGTACTGTACTGTGTCTGCAGCTAATATAGACTGGTTGATAAAGAGAAGATGTCTATGTAACTATGTATGTATAAAGAAGAATGAAAAAAATCCACGGTTAGGTGGTATTACAATTATGGACGGACTGCCTGCCGAGTGCAGAGACACAGAGGTAGCCACAGCCGTGAACTACCGTACTGTGTCTGCTGCGACTGGATGATAAATGATATAAAAAATATATATATATCACTACTGCAGCCGGACAGGTATATATTATATATTATATAATGACGGACCTGCTGGACACTGTCTGTCAGCAGAATGAGTTTTATTTTTATAGAATAAAAAAAAAAAAAACACACAAGTGAAGTCACACGACGAGTGTTTAACTTTTTCAGGCAATCACAATATAAGTATACTACTAACTATACTGGTGGTCAGTGTGGTCAGGTCACTGGTCAGTCACACTGGCAGTGGCACTCCTGCAGCAAAAGTGTGCACTGTTTAATTTTAATATAATATGTACTCCTGGCTCCTGCTATAACCTATAACTGGCACTGCAGTAGTGCTCCCCAGTCTCCCCCACAATTATAAGCTGTGTGAGCTGAGCAGTCAGACAGATATATATAATATTATATATAGATAATAGATGATGCAGCACACTGGCCTGAGCCTGAGCAGTGCACACAGATATGGTATGTGACTGACTGAGTCACTGTGTGTATCGCTTTTTTCAGGCAGAGAACGGATATATTAAATAAACTGCACTGTGTGTCTGGTGGTCACTCACTATATAATATATTATGTACTCCTGGCTCCTGCTATAACCTATAACTGGCACTGCAGTAGTGCTCCCCAGTCTCCCCCACAATTATAAGCTGTGTGAGCTGAGCAGTCAGACAGATATATATAATATTATATATAGATAATAGATGATGCAGCACACTGGCCTGAGCCTGAGCAGTGCACACAGATATGGTATGTGACTGACTGAGTCACTGTGTGTATCGCTTTTTTCAGGCAGAGAACGGATATATTAAATAAACTGCACTGTGTGTCTGGTGGTCACTCACTATATAATATATTATGTACTCCTGGCTCCTGCTATAACCTATAACTGGCACTGCAGTAGTGCTCCCCAGTCTCCCCCACAATTATAAGCTGTGTGAGCTGAGCAGTCAGACAGATATATATATAATATTATATATAGATAATAGATGATGCAGCACACTGGCCTGAGCCTGAGCAGTGCACACAGATATGGTATGTGACTGAGTCACTGTGTGCTGTGTATCGCTTTTTTCAGGCAGAGAACGGATTATAAAGTAAACTGCACTGTCCTCACTAGTAAACTCTCTCCACTCAGTCTCTACACTTCTACAGTAACAGTACTCCTCCTAGTCAGCTCCAGTAAATCTCTCTCAGTCTCTTATAATCTAAATGGAGAGGACGCCAGCCACGTCCTCTCCCTATCAATCTCAATGCACGTGTGAAAATGGCGGCGACGCGCGGCTCCTTATATAGAATCCGAGTCTCGCGATAGAATCCGAGCCTCGCGAGAATCCGACAGCGTCATGATGACGTTCGGGCGCGCTCGGGTTAACCGAGCAAGGCGGGAAGATCCGAGTCGCTCGGACCCGTGAAAAAAAACATGAAGTTCTGGCGGGTTCGGATTCAGAGAAACCGAACCCGCTCATCTCTACTGTCTAGCTACCTGCAGCTTAGACATTGTGATTTCACAGAGGAACTGTCTAGCTGCCTGCAACTGAATGCATTGTGATGTCACAGAGCTACTTTCTAGTAGAGATGAGCGCCTGAAATTTTTCGGGTTTTGTGTTTTGGTTTTGGGTTCGGTTCCGCGGCCGTGTTTTGGGTTCGAACGCGTTTTGGCAAAACCTCACCGAATTATTTTTGTCGGATTCGGGTGTGTTTTGGATTCGGGTGTTTTTTTCAAAAAACCCTAAAAAACAGCTTAAATCATAGAATTTGGGGGTAATTTTGATCCCAAAGTATTATTAACCTCAAAAAACATAATTTACACTCATTTTCAGCCTATTCTGAACACATCACACCTCACAATATTATTTTTAGTCCTAAAATTTGCACCGAGGTCGCTGTGTGAGTAAGATAAGCGACCCTAGTGGCCGACACAAACACCGGCCCATCTAGGAGTGGCACTGCAGTGTCACGCAGGATGTCCCTTCCAAAAAACCCTCCCCAAACAGCACATGACGCAAAGAAAAAAAGAGGCGCAATGAGGTAGCTGTGTGAGTAAGATTAGCGACCCTAGTGGCCGACACAAACACCGGGCCCATCTAGGAGTGGCACTGCAGTGTCACGCAGGATGGCCCTTCCAAAAAACCCTCCCCAAACAGCACATGACGCAAAGAAAAAAAGAGGCGCAATGAGGTAGCTGTGTGAGTAAGATTAGCGACCCTAGTGGCCGACACAAACACCGGGCCCATCTAGGAGTGGCACTGCAGTGTCACGCAGGATGGCCCTTCCAAAAAACCCTCCCCAAACAGCACATGACGCAAAGAAAAAAAGAGGCGCAATGAGGTAGCTGACTGTGTGAGTAAGATTAGCGACCCTAGTGGCCGACACAAACACCGGGCACATCTAGGAGTGGCACTGCAGTGTCACGCAGGATGTCCCTTCCAAAAAACCCTCCCCAAACAGCACATGACGCAAAGAAAAAAAGAGGCGCAATGAGGTAGCTGTGTGAGTAAGATTAGCGACCCTAGTGGCCGACACAAACACCGGGCCCATCTAGGAGTGGCACTGCAGTGTCACGCAGGATGTCCCTTCCAAAAAACCCTCCCCAATCAGCACATGATGCAAAGAAAAAGAAAAGAAAAAAGAGGTGCAAGATGGAATTATCCTTGGGCCCTCCCACCCACCCTTATGTTGTATAAACAAAACAGGACATGCACACTTTAACCAACCCATCATTTCAGTGACAGGGTCTGCCACACGACTGTGACTGATATGACGGGTTGGTTTGGACCCCCCCCAAAAAAGAAGCAATTAATCTCTCCTTGCACAAACTGGCTCTACAGAGGCAAGATGTCCACCTCATCTTCACCCTCCGATATATCACCGTGTACATCCCCCTCCTCACAGATTATCAATTCGTCCCCACTGGAATCCACCATCTCAGCTCCCTGTGTACTTTGTGGAGGCAATTGCTGCTGGTCAATGTCTCCGCGGAGGAATTGATTATAATTCATTTTAATGAACATCATCTTCTCCACATTTTCTGGATGTAACCTCGTACGCCGATTGCTGACAAGGTGAGCGGCGGCACTAAACACTCTTTCGGAGTACACACTTGTGGGAGGGCAACTTAGGTAGAATAAAGCCAGTTTGTGCAAGGGCCTCCAAATTGCCTCTTTTTCCTGCCAGTATAAGTACGGACTGTGTGACGTGCCTACTTGGATGCGGTCACTCATATAATCCTCCACCATTCTATCAATGTTGAGAGAATCATATGCAGTGACAGTAGACGACATGTCCGTAATCGTTGTCAGGTCCTTCAGTCCGGACCAGATGTCAGCATCAGCAGTCGCTCCAGACTGCCCTGCATCACCGCCAGCGGGTGGGCTCGGAATTCTGAGCCTTTTCCTCGCACCCCCAGTTGCGGGAGAATGTGAAGGAGGAGATGTTGACAGGTCGCGTTCCGCTTGACTTGACAATTTTGTCACCAGCAGGTCTTTCAACCCCAGCAGACCTGTGTCTGCCGGAAAGAGAGATCCAAGGTAGGCTTTAAATCTAGGATCGAGCACGGTGGCCAAAATGTAGTGCTCTGATTTCAACAGATTGACCACCCGTGAATCCTTGTTAAGCGAATTAAGGGCTGCATCCACAAGTCCCACATGCCTAGCGGAATCGCTCCGTGTTAGCTCCTTCTTCAATGCCTCCAGCTTCTTCTGCAAAAGCCTGATGAGGGGAATGACCTGACTCAGGCTGGCAGTGTCTGAACTGACTTCACGTGTGGCAAGTTCAAAGGGCATCAGAACCTTGCACAACGTTGAAATCATTCTCCACTGCACTTGAGACAGGTGCATTCCATCTCCTATATCGTGCTCAATTGTATAGGCTTGAATGGCCTTTTGCTGCTCCTCCAACCTCTGAAGCATATAGAGGGTTGAATTCCACCTCGTTACCACTTCTTGCTTCAGATGATGGCAGGGCAGGTTCAGTAGTTTTTGGTGGTGCTCCAGTCTTCTGTACATGGTGCCTGTACGCCGAAAGTGTCCCGCAATTTTTCTGGCCACCGACAGCATCTCTTGCACGCCCCTGTCGTTTTTTAAAAAATTCTGCACCACCAAATTCAAGGTATGTGCAAAACATGGGACGTGCTGGAATTTGCCCATATTTAATGCACACACAATATTGCTGGCGTTGTCCGATGCCACAAATCCACAGGAGAGTCCAATTGGGGTAAGCCATTCCGCGATGATCTTCCTCAGTTGCCGTAAGAGGTTTTCAGCTGTGTGCGTATTCTGGAAAGCGGTGATACAAAGCGTAGCCTGCCTAGGAAAGAGTTGGCGTTTGCGAGATGCTGCTACTGGTGCCGCCGCTGCTGTTCTTGCGGCGGGAGTCCATACATCTACCCAGTGGGCTGTCACAGTCATATAGTCCTGACCCTGCCCTGCTCCACTTGTCCACATGTCCGTGGTTAAGTGGACATTGGGTACAACTGCATTTTTTAGGACACTGGTGAGTCTTTTTCTGACGTCCGTGTACATTCTCGGTATCGCCTGCCTAGAGAAGTGGAACCTAGATGGTATTTGGTAACGGGGGCACACTGCCTCAATAAATTGTCTAGTTCCCTGTGAACTAACGGCGGATACCGGACGCACGTCTAACACCAACATAGTTGTCAAGGACTCAGTTATCCGCTTTGCAGTAGGATGACTGCTGTGATATTTCATCTTCCTCGCAAAGGACTGTTGAACAGTCAATTGCTTACTGGAAGTAGTACAAGTGGGCTTACGACTTCCCCTCTGGGATGACCATCGACTCCCAGCGGCAACAACAGCAGCGCCAGCAGCAGTAGGCGTTACACGCAAGGATGCATCGGAGGAATCCCAGGCAGGAAAGGACTCGTCAGACTTGCCAGTGACATGGCCTGCAGGACTATTGGCATTCCTGGGGAAGGAGGAAATTGACACTGAGGGAGTTGGTGGGGTGGTTTGCGTGAGCTTGGTTACAAGAGGAAGGGATTTACTGGTCAGTGGACTGCTTCCGCTGTCACCCAAAGTTTTTGAACTTGTCACTGACTTATTATGAATGCGCTGCAGGTGACGTATAAGGGAGGATGTTCCGAGGTGGTTAACGTCCTTACCCCTACTTATTACAGCTTGACAAAGGGAACACACGGCTTGACACCTGTTGTCCGCATTTCTGGTGAAATACCTCCACACCGAAGAGCTGATTTTTTTGGTATTTTCACCTGGCATGTCAACGGCCATATTCCTCCCACGGACAACAGGTGTCTCCCCGGGTGCCTGACTTAAACAAACCACCTCACCATCAGAATCCTCCTGGTCAATTTCCTCCCCAGCGCCAGCAACACCCATATCCTCCTCATCCTGGTGTACTTCAACACTGACATCTTCAATCTGACTATCAGGAACTGGACTGCGGGTGCTCCTTCCAGCACTTGCAGGGGGCATGCAAATAGTGGAAGGCGCATGCTCTTCACGTCCAGTGTTGGGAAGGTCAGGCATCGCAAACGACACAATTGGACTCTCCTTGTGGATTTGGGATTTCAAAGAACGCACAGTTCTTTGCGGTGCTTTTGCCAGCTTGAGTCTTTTCAGTTTTCTAGCGAGAGGCTGAGTGCTTCCATCCTCATGTGAAGCTGAACCACTAGCCATGAACATAGGCCAGGGCCTCAGCCGTTCCTTGCCACTCCGTGTGGTAAATGGCATATTGGCAAGTTTACGCTTCTCCTCCGACAATTTTATTTTAGGTTTTGGAGTCCTTTTTTTTCTGATATTTGGTGTTTTGGATTTGACATGCTCTGTACTATGACATTGGGCATCGGCCTTGGCAGACGACGTTGCTGGCATTTCATCGTCTCGGCCATGACTAGTGGCAGCAGCTTCAGCACGAGGTGGAAGTGGATCTTGATCTTTCCCTAATTTTGGAACCTCAACTTTTTTGTTCTCCATATTTTATAGGCAGAACTAAAAGGCACCTCAGGTAAACAATGGAGATGGATGGATTGGATAGTTTACTAGTATACAATTATGGACGGACTGCCACGGTTAGGTGGTATAAAAAAACCACGGTTAGGTGGTATATATTATAATAATAATACAATTATGGATGGACGGACTGCCTGCCGACTGCCGACACAGAGGTAGCCACAGCCGTGAACTACCGCACTGTACACTGGTTGATAAAGAGATAGTAGTATACTCGTAACAACTAGTATGACACTATGACGACGGTATAAAGAATGGAAAAAAAACCACGGTTAGGTGGTATATATTATAATAATAATACAATTATGGATGGACGGACTGCCTGCCGACTGCCGACACAGAGGTAGCCACAGCCGTGAACTACCGCACTGTACACTGGTTGATAAAGAGATAGTAGTATACTCGTAACAACTAGTATGACACTATGACGACGGTATAAAGAATGGAAAAAAAACCACGGTTAGGTGGTATATATTATAATAATAATATAATTATGGATGGACGGACTGCCTGCCGACTGCCGACACAGAGGTAGCCACAGCCGTGAACTACCGCACTGTACACTGGTTGATAAAGAGATAGTAGTATACTCGTAACAACTAGTATGACACTATGACGACGGTATAAAGAATGGAAAAAAAACCACGGTTAGGTGGTATATATTATAATAATAATACAATTATGGATGGACGGACTGCCTGCCGACTGCCGACACAGAGGTAGCCACAGCCGTGAACTACCGCACTGTACACTGGTTGATAAAGAGATAGTAGTATACTCGTAACAACTAGTATGACACTATGACGACGGTATAAAGAATGGAAAAAAAACCACGGTTAGGTGGTATATATTATAATAATAATACAATTATGGATGGACGGACTGCCTGCCGACTGCCGACACAGAGGTAGCCACAGCCGTGAACTACCGCACTGTACACTGGTTGATAAAGAGATAGTAGTATACTCGTAACAACTAGTATGACACTATGACGACGGTATAAAGAATGGAAAAAAAACCACGGTTAGGTGGTATATATTATAATAATAATACAATTATGGATGGACGGACTGCCTGCCGACTGCCGACACAGAGGTAGCCACAGCCGTGAACTACCGCACTGTACACTGGTTGATAAAGAGATAGTAGTATACTCGTAACAACTAGTATGACACTATGACGACGGTATAAAGAATGGAAAAAAAACCACGGTTAGGTGGTATATATTATAATAATAATACAATTATGGATGGACGGACTGCCTGCCGACTGCCGACACAGAGGTAGCCACAGCCGTGAACTACCGCACTGTACACTGGTTGATAAAGAGATAGTAGTATACTCGTAACAACTAGTATGACACTATGACGACGGTATAAAGAATGGAAAAAAAACCACGGTTAGGTGGTATATATTATAATAATAATACAATTATGGATGGACGGACTGCCTGCCGACTGCCGACACAGAGGTAGCCACAGCCGTGAACTACCGCACTGTACACTGGTTGATAAAGAGATAGTAGTATACTCGTAACAACTAGTATGACACTATGACGACAGTATAAAGAATGGAAAAAAAACCACGGTTAGGTGGTATATATTATAATAATAATACAATTATGGATGGACGGACTGCCTGCCGACTGCCGACACAGAGGTAGCCACAGCCGTGAACTACCGCACTGTACACTGGTTGATAAAGAGATAGTAGTATACTCGTAACAACTAGTATGACACTATGACGGTATAAAGAATGAAAAAAAAACCACGGTTAGGTGGTATATATTATAATAATAATACAATTATGGATGGACGGACTGCCTGCCGACTGCCGACACAGAGGTAGCCACAGCCGTGAACTACCGCACTGTACACTGGTTGATAAAGAGATAGTAGTATACTCGTAACAACTAGTATGACACTATGACGACGGTATAAAGAAAGAAAAAAAAATACCACGGTTAGGTGGTATATATTGTAATACAATTATGGATGGACGGACTGCCTGCCGAGTTCCGACTGCCGACACAGAGGTAGCCACAGCCGTGAACTACCGCACTGTACTGTGTCTGCTGCTAATATAGACTGGTTGATAAAGAGATAGTATACAATACATACAACAATGAATATACTACTATACTGGTGGTCAGGCACTGGTCACCACTAGTCACACTGGCAGTGGCACTCCTGCAGCAAAAGTGTGCACTGTTTAATTTTAAATTAATATAATATTATGTACTCCTGGGGGCTCCTGCTATAACAACCTGCAGTGCTCCCCAGTCTCCCCCACAATTATTATAAGCTTTGCCTTTTATACATTGATGTGCAGCACACTGGGCTGAGCTGAGTGCACACAGACTGAGTCACACTGTGTGACTGGCTGCTGCTGTGTATCGTTTTTTTTCAGGCAGAGAACGGATATAGCAGAGAACGGATATATATTAAAATAAATAAAAGTTAACTAACAACAACTGCACTGGTCACTGTGGTAAACTCTGTCTGACTCTGCACAATCTCTCTCTCTCTTCTAATCTAATTTCTAATGGAGAGGACGCCAGCCACGTCCTCTCCCTATCAATCTCAATGCACGTGTGAAAATGGCGGCGACGCGCGGCTCCTTATATAGAATCCGAGTCTCGCGAGAATCCGACAGCGTCATGATGACGTTCGGGCGCGCTCGGGTTAACCGAGCAAGGCGGGAGGATCCGAGTCTGCTCGGACCCGTGAAAAAACCATGAAGTTCGTGCGGGTTCGGTTTCAGAGAAACCGAACCCACTCATCTCTACTTTCTAGCTATCTGTATCTTAATGCATAGTGATGTCACAGAGCTACTGTCTAGCTATCTGTATCTTAATGCATGGTGATGTCACAGAGCTACTGTCTAGCTATCTATCTTAATGCATGGTGATGTGACAGAGGTACTGTCTAGCTACTTGCAGCTGAATACATTGTGATGTGACAAAGGTACATTCTTTCTCCCTTCAGTGGAATGCATTGTGATGTCACAAAGGTAATGTCTAGCTATGTGTACATTAATGCATGGTGAGGTTACAGAAGTAAGGCCTAGCTACCTATAGCTGAATACGTTGTGATGTCACAGAGGTACTGTCTAGCTGCCTGCAGCTGAATGCCTTGTGATGTCACAGAGCTATTGTCTAGTTACCTGCAGCTGAATGCATTGTAAATGTCACAGAGGTTCTTTGTAGGTTTCTTTATCTTAATGCATTGTGATGTCACAGATGTACTGTCTAGCTCAGGGACGTGCAGTGAGCTAAATGGCTCAGGAGGCACTGGCTAGCGCTAGAGACAGATTTACATGCAATATATGAGCCAAAGAGTACATTTGGGCATTATACACAGGTGTAGCAGTATAAACTCCTGGAAATTTGATGAATTTTGATCAGCGAGGTGCGGAAAAGATAGCCAGGTGAGGCACTGCCACACCTGTCATAGACTTTTTACTTCAGAGTTTTGGCTATAAAAATGATTAGAATAATGCAAAGAAAATATTTCAAACATGTTCTTTATATTTTTCATATAATTTATAATGTAAAATCTCTGGCACAAACGTTAGTATGGCAGGAAAGGCTCTGCCTAACCCCACCGCATGTCGCTGGGACTCTAGCTGCATGCAGTTAAATGTATTGTGATGTAACAAAGGTACTCTATAGCTGCCTGCAGCTAAATGTATCATGAAGCCACAGAGGTATTCTCTACCTGCCTCCAGCTGAATGCATTTTGATGTCATAAAGGTACGCTCTAGCTGCCTGCAGCTCAACACATTATTATGTAACAGAGGTTCTGTTTAGCTACCAGCAGTGAATCCATTGTGATGTCACAGATGTACTGTCCAGCTGCCTGCAGCTGAATGCATTGTGATGTCACAAAGGTACTCTCTAAGCTTCCTGCAGCTGAATGTATTGTGATACATGGTGCAACTGTCTAGCTGCCTGCAGCTGAATACATTGTGATGTCACAGAGTTACTGTCTGGCTGACCACAGCTGATTGCATTGTTATTTCACAGAGGTACTGTCTAGCTACCTCCCGCTGAATGCATTGTGATGTCACGGAGGTACTGTCTAGCTGCCTGCAGCAGAATGCATTGTGATGTCACAGAGCTACTGTCTATCTATTTGTATCTTAATGCATGGTGCTGTCACAGAGGTACTGTCTAGTTACCTGCAGTGGAATGCATGGTGATGTTAAAGAGTACTGTCTAGCTGTCTGCAGCTGAATGCATTGTGATATCACAAAGGTACTGTCTAGCTATCTGTATCTTAATGCATGGTGATGTGACAGAGGTACTGCCTAGCTACCTGTAGCTGAATACATAGTGATGTCACAAAGGTACTGTCTAGCTGCTTGCAGCTGAATGCCTTGTGATGTCACAAAGCTATTGTCTAGCTACCTGCAGCTGAATGCATTGTAAATGCCACAGAGGTTCTCTGTAGCTTTCTTTATCTTAATGCATTGTGATGTCACAGATGTACTGTCTAGCTGCATGCAACTAAATGCATTGTGATGTCACAAAGGTACTATATAGTTGCATGCAGCTGAATGTATCATGATGTCATAGAGGTATTCTCTACCTGCCTCCAGCTGAATGCATTTTGATGTCATAAAGTACGCTCTAGCTGCCTGCAGCTGAAAACATTATAATATAAAACAGGTTCTGTCCAGCTACCAGCAGCTGAATCCATTGTGATGTCACAGATATATTGTCCAGCTGCCTCCACCTGAATGCATTGTGATGTCGCAAAGGTACTCTCTAAGCTGCCTGCTGCTGAATGCATTGTGATGTCACAGAGCTACTGTTTAGCTGCCTGCAGCTGAATACATTGTGATGTCACAGAGCTACTGTCTAGCTACCTGTATCTTAATGCATGGTGATATCACAAAGCTACTGTCTAGTCACCTGCAGCTTAATGCATGGTGAGGTCACAGAGAAACTTTCTAGCTATCTGTATCTTAATGCATGGTGATTTCACAGAGGTACTATCTGGCTGCCCACAGCTGATTGCATTGTGATTTCAAAGAGGTACTGTCTAGCAATCTGTATATTAAATTAATGCATGGTTATGTCACAGAGGTACTGTCAAGTTGCCTGCAACTGAATGCATTGTGAAGTCACAGAGCTACTGTCTAGCTACCTGTATCTTAATGCATTGGTGATGTCACAAAGCTACTGTCTAGTCACCTGTAGCTTAATGCATGGTGATGTCACAGAGGTACTGACTAGCTATCTGTATCTTAATGCGTGGAGATGTCACAAAGGTACTTTCTAGCTATCTGTACCTTAATGCATGATAATGGCACCGAGATACGATCTAGCAACTTGCAGCTGAATGCATGGTGATTTCACAGAGGTACTGTCTAGCTATCTGTATCTTAATGCATGGTGATTTCACAGAGGTACTGTCTAGCTACCTGCAGCTGAAAGCATTGTGATATAACAAATCTACTGTCTAGATGGGTGGTCTTCTGTATGCCGAATGTCGGGATCCCGGCGCACAGTATACCTGCGCCGGAATCCCGACACCCGGCATACCGACGACTATTCTCCCACGTGGGGGTCCACGACCCCCCTGTAGGGAGAATAAAATAGTGTGGCGCGCGTAGCGTGGCGAGCGCAGCGAGCCTGCAAGGGGCTCCTTTGCGCTCGCCACGCTGTCGGTATGCCGGCGGTCAGACTCCCGGTGCCGGTATGCTGGTCGCCGGGAGCCCGAGCGCCGGCATACCGTACTACACCCGTCTAGATACCTACAGCTGAATGCATTGTAAAGTAACACATGCACTGTCTAACTATCTGTATTTTAATGCATGGTAATGTGACTGAAGTACTGCCTAGCTATCTGTATCTTATTCTTAATGCATGGTGATGTGACAGAGGTACTGTCTATCTACTTGCATCTAAATGGATTGTGATGTCACAAAGGTACATTCTTTCTCCCTCCAGCTGAATGCATTGTTATATCACAAAGGTACTGTCTAGCTATCTGCACATTAAAGCATAGTGATGTCAAAGAGCTATTGTCTAGCTACCTGCAGCTGAATGCATTGAAAATGTCACAGATGTTCTTTGTAGCTTTCTTTATCTAAATGCATTGTGATGTCACAGATGTACAGTACTGTATAGCTGCATGCAGCTAAATGCATTGTGATGTCACAAAGGTACTCTATAGCTGCCTACAGCTGAAAATATCATGAAATCAGTATTCTCTACCTGCCTGCAGCTGAATGCATTTTTATGTCATAAAGGTACACTGTAGCTGCCTGCTGTTGAAAACATTATTGTATACAACAGGTTCTGTCTAGCTACCTCCAGCTGAATCCATGTGATGTCACAGAGCAACTGTCTAGCTGCCTACAGCTGAATGTATTGTGATGTCACAGAGCTACTGTCTAGCTCTCTGCAGTTGAATACATTGGATGTCACAGAGGTACTGTCTAGTGATCTGTATCTTAATGCCTGGTTATGTCAGAGGCAGGGCCGGAGCTTCCACTAGGCAGCTTTAGGCAGTTGCCTAGGGGCACCGGGACCTGAGGGGGTGGCCTGCTACAGCTACCTGAAAAAGGTAGCGTGGTCCTACCTCTTACAGCCGCCGCAATCCCCCCAGCACTCTTATCTTACTGTAGCTACGACTGCCAAGCTCTCGTATTGCAGCTTCCAGCTCCACCTCCACCCGGCACAGGCAGTAACTTTGACAGCTCCTGGAGTCCTGGCTAGGGCTGACATGAGGCTCTTTCACAGACTACTTAGTCCCAACTTAGCCTGCAGGTAAGGTGGCTGCACAGTGCACTCTCTGCATTTGATAAGAAAGGGGGTGAGCAGCAGTCTGGGGGAGGGGATGGGGGGTGGGCGATAGACAGCAGGCATGCACACAGTCTTAGGGGGATTAGCAGCAGCATGCACACAGATGGTGGGGGGGATAGAACAGCAGACATTTAAAAAGGGGGGGGGGGGGGCACCAGACACCTACACAGACTGGGGAGATGGGTAGAAGAAAGCAGCCATGCAATAGACATGGGGTGGGGGAGAGCAGCAGCATGCCTTTCACTTGAAGGGTGGGTAGGGGGAAGGGGCAGTAGGCAGAAGTTTTGCCTAGGGTGCCAAGAAACCTTGCACCAGCCCTGGTCAGAGGTACTGTCTAGCTACCTGCCGCTGAATGCATTGTGATTTCACAGAGGTACTGTCTAGCTATTTGTATCTTAATTCATGGTGATGTCACAGAGGTACTGTCTAGTCATCTGCAGCGGAATGCATGGTGATATCACAGAAAACTTCTAGCTGCCTGCAGCTGAATGCATTGTGATATCACAAGGTACTGTCTAGCTATCTGTGTCTTAATCAGAGCCGGCCATAGGCATAGGCAAACTAGGCAATTGCCTAGGGCATTTGATATGCCTAGGGGCATCAGCAGCTTCTGCTGATTAAAATAATATGCGGCATGCCTATATTCTGTGTGTAGCATTTCATATGCAGATACAGCCACAGTCTCACACAGTATATAGGCATGCTGCATATCATTTTAATCAGCAGAAGCTGCTTGTGCATCCTAGCCACATAGTAATGCAAATAAGATGCATTTTCATAAAAAAGGTGTGCCCGATGTTAGCATTGAGGCAAGATTTATGGGGACACATCTATATCCAAGCAGAGGCAGAGGTCACAGTGTTAGTGGCAGTGTGAGTGCTGTGTGCATGTGAGTGGGTTGGTTGTACAGTAGTATTCGGAATATTGTAAGGAGCATTATGTGTGTCATGTAAAAATGCATTAAGAATGTGCAACATATGTGTAAGGGGCACTATTTGTGTTATTATGTGTATAAGGTCATTAATAATGTGCGGCATATGTGTAACAGGGTACTACTGTATGTGTGTCATTATGTGTATAGGGGCACTAATAATGTGCAGCAAATGTGTAGGGGACACTATGTTTGTCATTATGTGTATAAAGGCATTAGTAATGTGCGGCATATGTGTAAGGGACATTATGTGTAAAAGGGCATTAATAAAGGTTGTCATAATGTGTAAGGCGCATTATGTTTATAAGGACATTAATAAAGTGTCTCATATGTATAAGGGGCATTAATGTGTGGAATTAGGTGTATAAATGCATTACTAATGTGTGGCATTATGTGTATAAGGTGCTCTACTATGTGGCGTTGCATATAGAAAGGGCACTACTGTGTCATCTAATGTGAATAAAGAGCAATAGAGTGTGGTGTAATGTGAATAAGGAGCAATTCAGTGTGATGTAATGTGAATAAGGGGCTCTACTGTGAGGAGTAACGTTTATAAGGTAAAGTGATACTGCTGTGGATGTAATATGAATTATGGACACTATCGCATGATCAAATGTGAATAAAGTTGCAGTACTGTGTGACGTAATTGGAATTGGGGTTACTATTGTGTGGCTATGCCCCTTGCCAGCAAAAACACACCCCTTTTTGGTGCTGGGAAAGAGGTGCAAGGTCAGAGGCGGAACCATCGGTGGTGCTAGGGGGCACCAGCCAAAATTTTGCCTAGGGCATCATATTGGTTAGGGCCGGCTCTGTTCTTAATGTATGGTGATGTCACAGTGGTACTGTCTAGCTACCTGCAGCTGACACATTGTGATGTTACAGAGGAGCTGTTTAGCTGCCTGCAGCTGAATACATTTTGATGTCACAGACGTACAATTAGCTAACTGTATTTTAATGCATGATGATGCCACAGAGGTGCTGTCTAGCTATCTGCATCTTAATGCATGGTGATGTCACTGATGTACTATGTAGCTACTTGCAGCTAGTGATGAGCGGGTTCGGTTTCTCGGAAACCGAACCCCCCCGAACTTCACGCTTTTTACACGGGTCCGAGGCAGACTCGGATCTTCCCGCCTTGCTCGGCTAACCCGAGCGCGCCCGAACGTCATCATCCCGCTGTCGGATTCTCGCGAGGCTCGTATTCTATCGCGAGACTCGGATTCTATATAAGGAGCCGCGCGTCGCCGCCATTTTCACACGTACATTGAGATTGATAGGGAGAGGACGTGGCTGGCGTCCTCTCCGTTTAGATAGAGAGTGAGACACTTGATTTACTGGAGCATTAGGAGTACTCAGAGAGTGCAGAGTTTTGCTGATAGTTATACTAGTGACCACCAGTTTTATTTATTATTTAATATAATCCGTTCTCTGCCTGAAAAAAAACGATACACAGTCACATACCATATCTGTGCTCAGCCTCAGTGTGCTGCATGATAATATCATCTATGTATATCTGACTGTGCTGAGTAGTGCTCACTGCTCACACAGCTTAATTGTGGGGGAGACTGGGGAGCAGTTATAGCAGTAGTACATATTTAACAGTGCACACTTTTGCTGCCAGAGTGCCAGTGTGACTGACCAGCAGTGACCAACAGTATATTGTCTGCCTGAAAAAGTTAAACACTCGTGTGGTGTTTTTTTTTTTATTCTATAAACGCATTCTGCTGACAGTGTCCAGCAGGTCCGTCATTCATTATATTTCTATCTTCTTCATACTAGTAGTTTAGGAGTCTGCAGTGCTGACAGTGTCCAGCAGGTCCGTCATTATATAATATATACCTGTCCTGCAGTAGTGATATATATATATTTTTTATATCATTATCATCCAGTCTATACTAGCAGACGCAGTACGGTAGTCCATGGCTGTAGCTACCTCTGTGTCGGCAGTCGCTCGTCCATAATTGTATACCTACCTGTGGTGGTTTTTTTTTTTCTATCTTCTTCATACTAGTAGTTTAGGAGTCTGCAGTGCTGACAGTGTCCAGCAGGTCCGTCATTATACAATATATACCTGTCCTGCAGTAGTGATATATATATATTTTTTATATCATTATCATCCAGTCTATACTAGCAGACGCAGTACGGTAGTCCACGGCTGTAGCTACCTCTGTGTCGGCAGTCGCTCATCCATAATTGTATACCTACCTGTGGTGGTTTTTTTTTTTCTATCTTCTTCATACTAGTAGTTTAGGAGTCTGCAGTGCTGACAGTGTCCAGCAGGTCCGTCATTATACAATATATACCTGTCCTGCAGTAGTGATATATATATATTTTTTATATCATTATCATCCAGTCTATACTAGCAGACGCAGTACGGTAGTCCACGGCTGTAGCTACCTCTGTGTCGGCACTGGCAGTCGCTCGTCCATAATTGTATACCTACCTGTGGTGGGTTTTTTTTTTTCTATCTTCTTCATACTAGTAGTTTAGGAGTCTGCAGTGCTGACTGTGTCCAGCAGGTCTGTCATTATACAATATATACCTGTCCTGCAGTAGTGATATATATATATTTTTTATATCATTATCATCCAGTCTATACTAGCAGATGCAGTACGGTAGTCCACGGCTGTAGCTACCTCTGTGTCGGCAGTCGCTCGTCATCCATAAGTATACTAGTATCCATCCATCTCCATTGTTTACCTGAGGTGCCTTTTAGTTGTGCCTATTAAAATATGGAGATCAAAAATGTTGAGGTTCCAAAAATAGGGAAAGATCAAGATCCACTTCCACCTCGTGCTGAAGCTGCTGCCACTAGTCATGGCCGAGACGATGAAATGCCATCAACGTCGTCTGCCAAGGCCGATGCCCAATGTCATAGTACAGAGCATGTAAAATCCAAAACACCAAATATCAGTAAAAAAAGGACTCAAAAATCTAAAATCTAAAATAAAATCGTCGGAGGAGAAGCGTAAACTTGCCAATATGCCATTTACCACACGGAGTGGCAAGGAACGGCTGAGGCCCTGTCCTATGTTCATGGCTAGTGGTTCAGCTTCACATGAGGATGGAAGCACTCAGCCTCTCGCTAGAAAAATGAAAAGACTTAAGCTGGCAAAAGCACAGCAAAGAACTGTGCGTTCTTCGAAATCACAAATCCACAAGGAGAGTCCAATTGTGTCGGTTGCGATGCCTGACCTTCCCAACACTGGACGTGAAGAGCATGCACCTTCCACCATTTGCACGCCCCCTGCAAGTGCTGGAAGGAGCACCCGCAGTCCAGTTCCTGATAGTCAGATTGAAGATGTCAGTGTTGAAGTACACCAGGATGAGGAGGATATGGGTGTTGCTGGCGCTGGGGAGGAAATTGACCAGGAGGATTCTGATGGTGGGGTGGTTTGTTTAAGTCAGGCACCCGGGGAGACACCTGTTGTCCGTGGGAGGAATATGGCCATTGACATGCCTGGTGAAAATACCAAAAAAATCAGCTCTTCAGTGTGGAAGTATTTCAACAGAAATGCGGACAACATTTGTCAAGCCGTGTGTTGCCTTTGTCAAGCTGTAATAAGTAGGGGTAAGGACGTTAACCACCTCGGAACATCCTCCCTTATACGTCACCTGCAGCGCATTCATCATAAGTCAGTGACAAGTTCAAAAACTTTGGGCGACAGCGGAAGCAGTCCACTGACCAGTAAATCCCTTCCTCTTGTAATCAAGCTCACGCAAACCACCCCACCAACTCCCTCAGTGTCAATTTCCTCCTTCCCCAGGAATGCCAATAGTCCTGCAGGCCATGTCACTGGCAATTCTGATGAGTCCTCTCCTGCCTGGGATTCCTCCGATGCATCCTTGCGTGTAACGCCTACTGCTGCTGGCGCTGCTGTTGTTGCTGCTGGGAGTCGATCGTCATCCCAGAGGGGAAGTCGTAAGACCACTTTTACTACTTCCACCAAGCAATTGACTGTCCAACAGTCCTTTGCGAGGAAGATGAAATATCACAGCAGTCATCCTGCTGCAAAGCGGATAACTGAGGCCTTGGCATCCTGGGCGGTGAGAAACGTGGTTCCGGTATCCATCATTACTGCAGAGCCAACTAGAGACTTGTTGGAGGTACTGTGTCCCCGGTACCAAATACCATCTAGGTTCCATTTCTCTAGGCAGGCGATACCGAAAATGTACACAGACCTCAGAAAAAGACTCACCAGTGTCCTAAAAAATGCAGTTGTACCCAATGTCCACTTAACCACGGACATGTGGACAAGTGGAGCAGGGCAGACTCAGGACTATATGACTGTGACAGCCCACTGGGTAGATGTATTGACTCCCGCCGCAAGAACAGCAGCGGCGGCACCAGTAGCAGCATCTCGCAAACGCCAACTCTTTCCTAGGCAGGCTACGCTTTGTATCACTGCTTTCCAGAATACGCACACAGCTGAAAACCTCTTACGGCAACTGAGGAAGATCATCGCAGAATGGCTTACCCCAATTTGACTCTCCTGTGGATTTGTGGCATCGGACAACGCCAGCAATATTGTGTGTGCATTAAATCTGGGCAAATTCCAGCACGTCCCATGTTTTGCACATACCTTGAATTTGGTGGTGCAGAATTATTTAAAAAACGAGAGGGGCGTGCAAGAGATGCTGTCGGTGGCCAGAAGAATTGCGGCACACTTTCGGCGTACAGGCACCACGTACAGAAGACTGGAGCACCACCAAAAACGCCTGAACCTGCCCTGCCATCATCTGAAGCAAGAAGTGGTAACGAGGTGGAATTCAACCCTCTATATGCTTCAGAGGTTGGAGGAGCAGCAAAAGGCCATTCAAGCCTATACAACTGAGCACGATATAGGAGGTGGAATGCACCTGTCTCAAGCGCAGTGGAGAATGATTTCAACGTTGTGCAAGGTTCTGCAACCTTTTGAACTTGCCACACGTGAAGTCAGTTCAGACACTGCCAGCCTGAGTCAGGTCATTCCCCTCATCAGGCTTTTGCAGAAGAAGCTGGAGACATTGAAGGAGGAGCTAACACAGAGCGATTCCGCTAGGCATGTGGGACTTGTGGATGGAGCCCTTAATTCGCTTAACAAGGATTCACGGGTGGTCAATCTGTTGAAATCAGAGCACTACATTTTGGCCACCGTGCTCGATCCTAGATTTAAAACCTACCTTGGATCTCTCTTTCCGGCAGACACAAGTCTGCTGGGGTTCAAAGAACTGCTGGTGAGAAAATTGTCAAGTCAAGCGGAACGCGACCTGTCATCATCTCCTCCTTCACATTCTCCCGCAACTGGGGGTGCGAGGAAAAGGCTCAGAATTCCGAGCCCACCCGCTGGCGGTGATGCAGGGCAGTCTGGAGCGACTGCTGATGCTGACATCTGGTCCGGACTGAAGGACCTGACAACGATTACGGACATGTCGTCTACTGTCACTGCATATGATTCTCTCACCATTGAAAGAATGGTGGAGGATTATATGAGTGACGGCATCCAAGTAGGCACGTCAGACAGTCCGTACTTATACTGGCAGGAAAAAGAGGCAATTTGGAGGCCCTTGCACAAACTGGCTTTATTCTACCTAAGTTGCCCTCCCACAAGTGTGTACTCCGAAAGAGTGTTTAGTGCCGCCGCTCACCTTGTCAGCAATCGGCGTAGGAGGTTACATCCAGAAAATGTGGAGAAGATGATGTTCATTTAAATGAATTATAATCAATTCCTCCGTGGAGACATTCACCAGCAGCAATTGCCTCCACAAAGTACACAGGGAGCTGAGATGGTGGATTCCAGTGGGGACGAATTGATAATCTGTGAGGAGGGGGATGTACACGGTGATATATCGGAGGATGATGATGAGGTGGACATCTTGCCTCTGTAGAGCCAGTTTGTGCAAGGAGAAATTAATTGCTTCTTTTTTGGTGGGGGTCCAAACCAACCCGTCATTTCAGTCACAGTCGTGTGGCAGACCCTGTCACTGAAATGATGGGTTGGTTAAAGTGTGCATGTCCTGTTTATACAACATAAGGGTGGGTGGGAGGGCCCAAGGACAATTCCATCTTGCACCTCTTTTTTCTTTCATTTTTCTTTGCGTCATGTGCTGTTTGGGGAGTAGTTATTGGAAGGGCCATCCTGCGTGACACTGCAGTGCCACTCCTAGATGGGCCCGGTGTTTGTGTCGGCCACTTGGGTCGCTTATCTTAGTCACACAGCTACCTCATTGCGCCTCTTTTTTTCTTTGCGTCATGTGCTGTTTGGGGGGTGTTTTTTGGAAGGGCCATCCTGCGTGACACTGCAGTGCCACTCCTAGATGGGCCAGGTGTTTGTGTCGGCCACTAGGGTCGCTTAGCTTACTCACACAGCTACCTCATTGCGCCTCTTTTTTTTCTTCTTTGCGTCATGTGCTGTTTGGGGGGTGTTTTTTGGAAGGGCCATCCTGCGTGACACTGCAGTGCCACTCCTAGATGGGCCAGGTGTTTGTGTCGGCCACTTGGGTCGCTGAGCTTAGTCATCCAGCGACCTCGGTGCAAATTTTAGGACTAAAAATAATATTGTGAGGTGTGAGGTGTTCAGAATAGACTGAAAATGAGTGGAAATTATGGTTATTGAGGTTAATAATACTTTGGGATCAAAATGACCCCCAAATTCTATGATTTAAGCTGTTTTTTAGGGTTTTTTGAAAAAAACACCCGAATCCAAAACACACCCGAATCCGACAAAAAAAATTCGGTGAGGTTTTGCCAAAACGCGTTCGAACCCAAAACACGGCCGTGGAACCGAACCCAAAACCAAAACACAAAACCCGAAAAATTTCCGGTGCTCATCACTACTTGCAGCTGAATGCATTGTGATGCCACAGAGGTACTGTCTAGCTATCTGCAACTTAATGCATGGTGATGTCACAGAGGTACTGTCTAGCCACCTGCAGCTGTTAGTATTGTGATTTTACAAAGCTTCTCTCTAGAAACCTGCAGCTAAATGCATCATAAAATCACACAGGCACTGTCTAGCTATCTGTATCTTAATGCATGGTGATGTCACAGAGGTACTGTCTAGCTGTATGTATCTTAATTAGTGATGAGCGGGTTCGGTTCCTCGAGATCCGACCCCCCCCCCCCCCCCGAACTTCACCCATTTTACACGGTTCTGAGGCAGCCTCGGATCTTCCCGCCTTGCTCGGTTAACCAGAGCGCGCCCGAACGTCATCATCCCGCTGTCGGATTCTCGCGAGATTCGTATTCTATATAAGGAGCTGCGCATCGCCGCTATTTTCACTCATGCATTGGAGATGATAGCGAGAGGACGTGCTGCGTTCTCTCAGTTTCTGTGTTCAGTGTGCTGCAAATATCTGTGCTCAGTGTGCTGCAAATATCTGTGCTCAGTGTGCTTGCAAATATCTGTGCTGAATATATCTACGTTCTCTGCCTGAAAAACACTCCATATCTGTGCTGCATTGTAGTATATAGTAGGAGGACAGTGCAGAATTTTGCTGACCACCAGTATTATATAGCAGTACGGTACAGTAGTCCACTGCTCTATCTACCTCTGTGTCGTCAAGTATATTATCCATCCACACCTGTGCTGCATTTTAGTTGTGCGCAGCAGTGGCGTGCGATGAGGTCAGTGGCTGGTGAGGCACTGCAGCCATAATGTCCTCCAAATCCTGCCGATGACCCCTACCGCCACCGAGCCAATGCCCGCTACTGCCCCTGAGCCGATGCCCGCTGCCACAGCCAATGGCTTACAAACGCGCCCACCATCAACTGACCCAGCCGTCCACCACTAATTTGCATCACTGCATTCTCAGTCACTGCCGACAATAGTCAAACACTTCCGAGAAAGCATGGAATTGGTAATAAAATTTAGCTTTTTGCTGGTGTGTTGTGATAGTCATGCACGGATCAGTGAGATCCGTGCATGCTTATCTGTGAAAAAGGGTGTGAATGGGTTAAAATTTTAAAAGAAATGCGTGGGGTCCCCCCTCCTAAGTATAACCAGCCTCGGACTCTTTGAGCCGGTCCTGGTTGTTTAAATACTGGGGAAAAAATTGGACAGGGGTTCCCCATATTTAGACAACCAGCAGTGGGCTCTTAGTCCGGTCCTGGTTCCAAATATACGGGGGACAAAAGATGTAGGGGTCCCCCATATTTTTAAAACCAGCACCGGGCTCCACTAGCCAGAGAAATAATGCCACAGCCGGGGGACACTTTTATATTGGTCCCTGCGGCCGTGGCATTACCCCCCCCAACTAGTCACCCCTGGCCTGGGTTCCCTGGAGGAGTGGGGACCACTTAAATAAAGGGGTCCCCCCCTCCAGGCACCCAAGGGCCAGGGGTGAAGCCCGAGGCTGTCCCCAGCACCCCTGGGCGGTGGGTGCCGGGCTGATAGCCATAAGTGTGTAAATAAAAAAGGATATTGTTTTTTGTTGTGGAACTACAAGGCCCAGCAAGCCTCCCCCACTTGCTGGTACTTGGAGAACCACAAGTACCAGCATGCAGGGAAATAACGGGTCCGCTGGTACCTGTAGCTCTACAACAACAAAAAATACCCAAATAAAAACACAACACACACACCGTGAAAGTAAAAATTTATTAAAACACACTTACGCACTCATACATACTTATCTACATCCCACGCCGATAATCACGTCCACTTGTCCAGTAGAATCCAATAGGGGGACCTGTAGGGGAGAAAAAAGTAAAAAAAAAACAAGAGAGGAGAGAGAGAGAATAAACAGGTGAGAAAGGTCGGGGTGTACTAACCTCTCCTACAGTGTTAACTGCCTTTCTCTGCGCTTCCCTGACATCTCCTCTGTAACCTGGCTCCTCCCCGTCCCAGCGCTGTTCACATGCACCGCCTCCTCACTGCCGCAACCACTCAGGACTCAGCATTGCGGATGCCGCGCTGAGCGTTGGTAATCACTGGCGACGCATGTGCTCATACCACAGCATCCGGAGAGGTAGCTGTGACGCGGAAACAACAGGAGCGAATAGCAGTGCCTGGACGGGGAGGAGCCAGGTTACAGAGATGTCTGGGGAGAGCAGAAAAGGCATTTAACGCTGCGGGGGAGGTTAGTACATTCCACCCAAAAAAAGACAGAAGGAATGGGAAAGAGAAGTGGGAGGAAGGAGTACAGAAATGAGCTACTTATGACAAGGAAAATAAAAATACATTTACCATGGAGAGAGAGAGAAATAGAGAGAGAGAGAGAGAGAGAGAGACCTCGGATCAGACGTGCAGCTTCCGGACTCCAGGTCCTCACTTGCCGGCGGAAGCAGCAGGTGGCTTCTGTAATCATCGGCCCGCTGCAGGGGAGACAACTACACGGGGGAGGGAGGCGGAAGGCTCCGACCCTCCACCAGATGTGGATCAGTAGCAGCGGCCACCTCACATTCCGGCGGGGTCACGGAGGTTAACGCACCGGCGGTGCTGCGATGACAGGACAGGAGGAGAGGGAGGTGAGCGACGCCGCAGCATGTGGGTGATTGGACCAGCGGATCCAGCCCTGGATCCGCTGTCCAATCATATCAGGCCCTGTCCCAGAGGCACTTCTACTAGTGCCGCTGTATCGTAGTTTTTTCAATGGGCTTTTGCAGCCCAGTCCTTGGCCCCGCCCCCCACTTTATGCCCATTAACACTGACAACGGGAGGCGCTGCTAGCAGTGCCCCCTATACTAGTCACATGTCTCAAAATTATTAGAGTATTATAACGAAGATACATATGACATAATATATTATAAGTATTATAACGAAGATACATATGACACATAATATATTAAAAGTATTATTTTCATCATAAATGACAGGGGAGGCACTGCCTCCCCTGACTGCACGTCCCTGGTGCACAGTATATATAGTAGGAGGACCGTGCAAAATTTTGCTGTGACCACTAGTATATATATGCACTGCTCAAAAAAATACACTAAAGTAACACATCCTAGATCTGAATGAATGAAATATTCTTATTAAATACTTTGTTCTTTACATAGTTGAATGTGCTGACAACAAAATCACACAAAAATTATCAATGGAAATCAAATTTATTAACCCATGGTGGGCTGGATTTGGAGTCACACTCAAAATTAAAGTGGAAAAACACACTACAGGCTGATCCAACTTTGATGTAATGTCCTTAAAACAAGTCAAAATGAGGCTCAGCAGTGTGTGTGGCCTCCACGTGCCTGTATGACCTCACTACAATGCCTGGGAAAGCTCCTGATGAGGTGGCGGATGGACTCCTGAGGGATCTCCTCCCAGACCTAGACTAAAGCATCCGCCAACTCCTGGACAGTCTGTGGTGCAATGTGGCGTTGGTGGATGGAGCAAGACATGATGTCCCAGATGTGCTCAATTGGATTCAGGTCTGGGGAATGGGTGGGCCAGTCCATAGCATCAATGCCTTCATCTTGCAGGAACTGCTGACACACTCCAGCCACATGAGGTCTAGCATTGTCTTGAGGAATCCAGGGCCAACCGCAGCAGCAGATGGTCTCACAAGGGGTCTGAGGATCTCATCTCGGTACCTAATGGCAGTCAGGCTACCTCTGGCGAGCACATGGAGGGCTGTGCGGCCCCCCAAAGAAATGCCACCCCACACCATTACTGACCCACTGCCAAACCGGTCATGCTAGAGGATATTGCAGGCAGCAGAACGTTCTCCTTGGCGTCTCCAGACTCTGTCACGTCTGTCACATGTGCTCAGTGAGAACCTGCTTTCATCTGTGAAGAGCACAGGGCACCAGTGGCGAATTTGCCAATCTTGGTGTTCTCTGGCAAATGCCAAACGTCCTGCATGGTGTGCGGCTGTAAGCACAACCTCCACCTGTGGACATCGGGCCCTCATACCACCCTCATGGAGTCTGTTTCTGATCGTTTGAGTAGACACATGCAGGGCTCTGGCAGTGCTCCTCCTATTCCTCCTTGCACAAAGGCGGAGGTAGCGATCCTGCTGCTGGGTTGTTGCCCTCCTACGGCCTCCTCCACGTCTCCTGATGTACTGGCCTGTCTCCTGGTAACGCCTACATGTTCTGAACACTACGCTGACAGACACAGCAAACCTTCTTGCCACAGCTCGCATTGATGTGCCATCCTGGATGAGCTGCACTACCTGAGCCACTTGTGTGGGTTGTAGACTCCGTCTCATGCTACCACTAGAGTGAAAGCACCGCCAGCTTTCAAAAGTGACCAAAACATCAGTCAGAAAGCATAGGAGCTAAGAAGTGGTCTGTGGTCACCACCTGCAGAACAACTCCTTTATTTGGGGTGTCTTGCTAATTGCCTATAATTTCCACCTGTTGTCTATTCCATTTGCACAACAGCATGTGAAATTGATTGTCAATCAGTGTTGCTTCCTAAGTGGACAGTTTGATTTCACAGAAGTGTGATTGACTTGTAGTTACATTGTGTTGTTTAAGTGTTCCCTTTATTTTTTTGAGCAGTGTATATAGCAGTACGGTACAGTAGTCCACTGCTCTACCTACCTCTGTGTTGACAAGTATACTATCCATCCATACCTGTGCTGCATTTTTAATTGTGCACAGTATATATAGTAGGAGGACAGTGCAGAATTTTGCTGTGACCACCAGTATATATATAGCAGTACGGTACAGTAGTCCACTGCTCTACCTACCTCTGTGTCGTCAAGTATACTATCCATCCATACCTGTGCTGCATTTTTAGTTGTGCGCAGTACATATAGTAGGAGGACAGTGCAGAATTTTGCTTTGACCACCAGTATATATATAGCAGTACGGTACAGTAGTCCACTGCTCTACATACCTCTGTGGCGTCAAGTATACTATCCATCCATATTTGTGCTGCATTTTAGTTGTGCGCAGTATATATAGTAGGAGGACAGTGCAGAATTTTGCTGTGACCACCAGTATATATATAGCAGTACGGTACAGTAGTCCACTGCTCTACCTACCTCTGTGTCGTCAAGTATACAATCCATCCATACCTGTGCTGCATTTTAGTTGTGCGAAGTATATATAGTAGGAGGACAGTGCAGAATTTTGCTGACCACCAGTATATATATAGCAGTACGGTACAGTAGTCCACTGCTCTACCTACCTCTGTGTCGTCAAGTATACTATCCATCCATACCTGTGCTGCATTTTAGTTGTGCGCAGTATATATAGTAGGAGGACAGTGCAGAATTTTGCTGTGACCACCAGTATATATATACCAGTATGGTACAGTAGGCCATTGCTATTGATATATTACTGGCATATAATTCCACACATTAAAAAATGGAGAACAAAAATGTGGAGGGTAAAACAGGGAAAGATCAAGATCCACTTCCACCTCGTGCTGAAGCTGCTGCCACTAGTCATGGCCGAGACGATGAAATGCCATCAACGTCGTCTGCCAAGGCCGATGCCCAATGTCATAGTACAGAGCATGTAAAATCCAAAAAACAAAAGTCCAGTAAAATGACCCAAAAATCTAAATTAAAAGCGTCTGATAAGAAGCGTAAACTTGCCAATATGCCATTTACCACACGGAGTGGCAAGGAACTGCTGAGGCCCTGGCCTATGTTCATGGCTAGTGGTTCAGATTCACATGTGGATGGAAGCACTCATCCTCTCGCTAGAAAAATGAAAAGACTTAAGCTGGCAAAAGCACAGCAAAGAACTGTGCGTTCTTCTAAATCACAAATCCCCAAGGAGAGTCCAATTGTGTCGGTTGCGATGCCTGACCTTCCCAACACTGGACGGGAAGAGGTGGCGCCTTCCACCATTTGCACGCCCCCTGCAAGTGCTGGAAGGAGCACCTGCAGTCCAGTTCCTGATAGTCAAATTGAAGATGTCACTGTTGAAGTACACCAGGATGAGGATATGGGTGTTGCTGGCGCTGAGGAGGAAATTGACAAGGAGGATTCTGATGGTAAGGTGGTTTGTTTAAGTCAGGCACCCGGGGAGACACCTGTTGTCCGTGGGACGAATATGGCCATTGACATGCCTGGTCAAATTAAAAAAAAATCACCTCGTCGGTGTGGAATTATTTTAACAGAAATGCGGACAACATTTGTCAAGCCGTGTGTTGCCTTTGTCAAGCTATAATAAGTAGGGGTAAGGACGTTAACCACCTAGGAACATCCTTCCTTATACGTCACCTGGAGCGCATTCATCAGAAGTCATTGACAAGTTCAAAAACTTTGGGTGACAGCGGAAGCAGTCCACTGACAAATAAATCCCTTCCTCTTGTAACCAAGCTCCTGCAAACCACACCACCAACTCCCTCAGTGTCAATTTCCTCCTTAGACAGGAACGCCAATAGTCCTGCAGGCCATGTCACTGGCAAGTCTGATGAGTCCTCTCCTGCCTGGGATTCCTCCGATGCATCCTTGAGTGTAACGCCTACTGCTGCTGGCGCTGCTGTTGTTGCTGCTGGGAGTCGATCGTCATCCCAGAGGGGAAGTCGGAAGACCACTTGTACTACTTCCAGTAAGCAATTGACTGTCCAACAGTCCTTTGCAAGGAAGATGAAATATCACAGCAGTCATCCTATTGCAAAGCGGATAACTCAGGGCTTGACACCTATGTTGGTGTTAGACATGCGTCCGGTATCCGCCGTTAGTTCACAGGGACTTAGAGAATTGCTTGAGGTAGTGTGTCCCCGGTACCAAATACCATCTAGGTTCCACTTCTCTAGGCAGGCGATACCGAGAATGTACACAGACCTCAGAAAAAGAGACACCAGTGTCCTAAAAAATGCAGTTGTACCCAATGTCCACTTAACCACAGACATGTGGACAAGTGGAGCAGGGCAGACTTAAGACTATATGACTGTGACAGCCCACTTGGTAGATGTATTGCCTCCCGCAGCAAGAAAAGCAGCGGCGGCACCAGTAGCAGCATCTCGCAAACGCCAACTCATTCCTGGCAGGCTACGCTTTGTATCACCGCTTTCCATAAGAGGCACATAGCTGACAACCTCTTACGGAAACTGAGGAACATCATCGCAGAATGGCTTACCCCAATTGGACTCTCCTGGGGATTTGTGACATCGGACAACGCCACCAATATTATGCGTGCATTACATGTGGGCAAATTCCAGCACGTCCCATGTTTTGCACATACATTGAATTTGGTGGTGCAGAATTATTTAAAAAACGACAGGGGCATGCAAGAGATGCTGTCGGTGGCCCGAAGAATTGCGGGCCACTTTCGGCATCCAGCCACCGCCTGCCGAAGACTGGAGCACCAGCAAACACTCCTGAACATGCCCCGCCATCATCTGAAGCAAGAGGTGGTAACGAGGTGGAATTCAACCCTCTATATGCTTCAGAGGATGGAGGATCAGCAAAAGGCCATTCAATCCTATACAGCTACCTACGATATAGGCAAAGGAGGGGGAATGCACCTGACTCAAGCGCAGTGGACAATGATTTCAACGTTGTGCAAGGTTCTGCAACCCTTTGAACTTGCCACACGTGAAGTCAGTTCAGACACTGCCAGCCTGAGTCAGGTCATTCCCCACATCAGGCTTTTGCAGAAGAAGCTGGAGAGATTGTAGGAGGAGCTAAAACAGAGCGATTCCGCTAGGCATGTGGGACTTGTGGATGGAGCCCTTAATTCGCTTAACCAGGATTCACGGGTGGTCAATCTGTTGAAATCAGAGCACTACATTTTGGCCACCGTGCTCGATCCTAGATTTAAAACCTACATTGTATCTCTCTTTCCGGCAGACACAAGTCTGCAGAGGTTCAAAGATCTGCTGGTGAGAAAATTGTCAAGTCAAGTGGAACGTGACCCGTCAACAGCTCCTCCTTCACATTCTCCCACAACTGGGTCTGCGAGGAAAAGGCTAAGAATTCAGAGCCCACCCACTGGCGGTGATGCAGGGCAGTCTGGAGCGAGCGCTGACATCTGGTCCGGACTGAAGGACCTGCCAACGATTACTGACATGTCGTCTACTTTCACTGCATATTATTCTGTCACCATTGAAAGAATGGTGGAGGATTATATGAGTGACAGCATCCATGCAGGCACATCAGACAGTCCGTACATATACTAGCAGGAAAAAGAGGCAATTTTGAGGCCCTTGCAGAAACTGGCTTTATTTTACCTAAGTTGCCCTCCCTCCAGTGTGTACTCTGAAAGAGTATTTAGTGCAGCCGCTCACCTTGTCAGCAATCGGCGTACGAGGTTACTTCCAGAAAATGTTCATCAAAATGAATTATAATCAATTCCTCCGTGGAGACATTCACCAGCAATTGCCTCCAGAAAGTACACAGGGACCTGAGATGGTGGATTCCAGTGGGGACGAATTAATAATCTGTGAGGAGGGGGATGAACACAGTGAAAGGGGTGAGGAATCGGACGATGAGGAGGAGGTGGACATCTTGCCTCTGTAGAGCCAGTTTGTGCAAGGAGAGATTGATTGCTTATTTTTTGGTGGGGGCCCAAACCAACCAGTCATTTCAGCCACAGTCGTGTGGCAGACCCTGTCGCTGAAATGATGGGTTTGTTAAAGTGTGCATGTCCTGTTTATACAACATAAGGGTGGGTGGGAGGGCCCAAGGACAATTCCATCTTGCACCTCTTTTTTCTTTCATTTTTCTTTGCATCATGTGCTGTTTGGGGACTATTTTTTGAAGTGCCATCCTGTCTGACACTGCAGTGCCACTCCTAGATGGGCCAGGTGTTTGTGTCGGCCACTTGGGTCGCTTTGCTTAGCCATTTAGCGACCTTAGTGCACCTCTTTTTTTTCTTTGCATCATGTGCTGTTTGGGGACTGTTTTTTAAATCTGCCATCCTGTCTGACACTGCAGTGCCACTCCTAGATGGGCCAGGTGTTTGTGTCGGCCACTTGGGTCGCTTAGTTTAGTCATCCAGCGACCTTGGTGCACCTCTTTTTTTTCTTTGCATCATGTGCTGTTTGGGGACTATTTTTTAAATCTGCCATCCTGTCTGACACTGCAGTGCCACTCCTAGATGGGCCAGGTGTTTGTGTCGGCCACTTGTGTCGCTTAGCTTTGCCATCCAGCGACCTTGGTGCACCTCTTTTTTTCTTTGCATAATGTGCTGTTTGTGGACTATTTTTTAAATCTGCCATCCTGTCTGACACTGCAGTGCCACTCCTAGATGGGCCAGGTGTTTGTGTCTGCCACTTGGGTCGCTTAGCTTAGCCAACCAGCGACCTTGGTGCACCTCTTTTTTTCTTTGCATCATGTGCTGTTTGGGGACTATTTTTTAAATCTGCCATCCTGTCTGACATTGCAGTGCCACTCCTAGATGGGCCAGGTGTTTGTGTCGGCCACTTAGGTCGCTTAGCTTAGCCATCCAGCGACCTTGGTGCTTCTCTTTTTTTCTTTGCATCATGTGCTGTTTGGGGACTATTTGTTTAAGTGCCATCCTGTCTGACACTGCAGTGCCACTCCTAGATGGGCCAGGTGTTTGTGTCGGCCACTTGGGTAGCTTAGCTTAGTCATCCAGCGACCTCGGTGCAAATTTTAGGACTAAAATAATATTGTGAGGTGTGAGGTGTTCAGAATAGACTGGAAATGAGTGGAAATTATGGTTATTGAGGTTAATAATACTATGGGATCAAAATGACCCCCAAATTCTATGATTTAAGCTGTTTTTGTGGGTTTTTTGTAAAAAAAACACCCGAATCCAAAACACACCCGAATCCGACAAAAAATTTTTAGGGAGGTTTTGCCAAAATGCGTCCGAATCCAAAACACGGCCGCGGAATCGAATCCAAAACCAAAACACAAAACCCGAAAATTTTCCGGTGCACATCACTAATCTTAATGCATGGTGATGTGACAGAGGTACTGTCTAGCTACTTGCAGCTGAATTCATTGTGATGACACAAATGTACCTCCTTTCTCCCTCCAGCTAAATGTTTTGTGATGTCACAAAGGTACTGTCTAGCTATCTGTATCTTAATGCATGGTGATAATGCAGAGGTACTGTCTAGCTGCCGGCATCTGATGCATTGTGATGTCACTGAGGTACTGTCTAGCTGCCTGCTGCTGAATGCATTGTGATGTCACAGAGTTATTGTCTAGCTTTCTGAATCCTAATGCATGGTGATGTCACAGAGGAACTGTGTAGCTACCTACACCTGAATGAATTGTGATGTCACAGAGGTACTGTCTAGCTACCTGCAGCTGAATGCATTGTGATGTCACAGAGGTACTAACTAGCTATCTTTATCTTAATGCATTGTGATGTCACAGAGGTATGGTCTAGCTATCTGTATCTAAATGCATGATGATGTCACAGAGGTACTATCTAGCTACTTGCAGCTGAATGCATTGTGATGCCACAGAGGTGCTGTCAAGCTATCTGCAATTTAATGCATTGTGATGTCACAGAGGTACAGCATTGCAACCTGCAGCTGACAGCATTGTGATGTCACAAAGGTACATTCTTTCTCTCTCCAGCTAAATGCTTTGTGATGTCACAAAGGTACTGTCTAGCTACCTGTATCTTAATGCATGGTGATAACGCAGAGGTACTGTCTAGCTGCCGGCATCTGATGCATTGTGATGTCACAGAGTTATTGTCTAGCTTTCTGAATCCTAATGCATGGTGATGTCACAGAGGAACTATGGCCCTCATTCCGAGTTGTTCGCTCGCAAGCGGATTTTAGCAGATTTGCTCATGCTAAGCCGCCGCCTACTGGGAGTGAATCTTAGCATCTTAAAATTGCGAACGATGTATTCGCAATATTGCGATTACACACCTCGTAGCAGTTTCTGAGTAGCTCCAGACTTACTCGGCATCTGCGATCAGTTCAGTGCTTGTCGTTCCTGGTGAGAATGTCGATTTTGATTACCTTATTAAACACTCTAAGAGGTTAAGAGACTTTGTACGCTATTGGAGTATGTAGTACCGTAAGGGCACGCTCTTAGCGTAGCGGACGCTGTATCGGGAGCGAGCCGCTCGAGCGACACAAACGCTCGCGAGAATACGCTGTTGGTATCGGGCACACAATAGTTGAGCGAATACCGTAATGCTACGCTATCAGCGTAGCGGACGCTCGAGACCACGAGGAGATCACGAGCGGCGCAGACGCTCACAAGATAACAATCATTAAACCTTGTATGTAACACACAGAAAAGATATTCTTATGCTGTAAACCTTGTACTAGAACCAATGTAGCGATATAACGCTGTTTAACCTTGTTAATACTAAAGCTGTTTGAGCGATTGTGTATTACCCCTTGCAATATAATGAATACACACTACCGTGTTAAGGGTCCAAAACCTTTTACTAACAAGAGTCTTAAATTATTTCAAAAAGGGAAAACAATTCACAAGTCATACGCTACAAACTAACATATAAATCTAACAGAATATCTAGACAGAAATATACAATAACGTTACAATCTTAAACTAAACCGAAAGAGAGAGAGAATGTGGCCAATACAAAGTAAGAGAAATGATTGCAGAGAATTACTTACATACACACACTGGGAACGATCGCAGCGCAGCCTGGTACCAGACCCCAAGTTTGTCAATATGATAACCCTTTGTGGAGAGAGTCTGATCCCTGTTCAGGCTGGCTGACCTTATATACACTACACACAATACAGTACAATGGTCCCTACATTCTTATTGTTCATTGGACACAGGAATTCGTCTTCGCATTATAACAAAAGGTCATAGGTTGATTCATACAGGTGGGCTGTGGCTATTTCCAACTGCCCTGGTGGGTGGGATACTAGGTTTCCCGCCGCATGGCTAAGTAAGAGCAAATAATAGTAAATGGACATAAACTTCTTATGTCCATAACTATTCGCACGAGCGATTAATCCGCTCCAAACCGACACCGGAATATTGCTATTTAAATACTCTTCCGATGGGTACTAAACACCACTGTATTACTCCTGTCTGACCCTTCGTATCAAACAAAGGGGGATTTCTCTGTTCATAAACATTCTACATTAACCAAACTTTCAGAATCTATCAAACGGACCATGATCTACAAAATACATTATATAGTGAAAATATGTAACGATTGAGTCGCACGCTACGAACACATGAACTCTACCATAAATGCACATACCGCGCGCCCGCGGGTGCCCGCAACAGCGAGTATGCGCACGCACAGGAGAGCGCACGCATGCGCAGCGCAGACCTGTGTGAGGTGCAAATATGGCAGTGTGCATAGAGATATTTTTCTGACTTTGACAGTCCACCCTTTGGCAGTCAACAATAACTGCCACTTCCTAAAACATTTCAAAAAGAGAAAAATATATGTCAGGGGTTAATACATTTACATGGTTGGGTAGGGAGGAGAGAGGAGAAGGTAGGAAAAGGGTATGACCTAGTGAGATAGCAGAAGCATGTGTGTATGAATCCGTGCTTGGGGGTCATGTATCATCGTGCCGTACGTGTTTTAAATCAAGCTTCGAGGTATTGCGAAGTATACATTTGAATTCCTTCTTATCCCGTGGTACGGGTCTGTGGATGGGCTGTCAAACTTTACCGAGCTCTTTTCGGCTGTGGTTGTAACAAAATGGGGGAGCACATTTTAGTTGATGATACATGAATGGGGGAATATGTGATTGCTGATATCTGTGCCTGTATTCCCTATCGACTATGTGTGTAATTACCTGAAGGTTGTAGAGATGAAGAAAAGACATAATTACGGTAAATGCAGTGGTATTCTATGTCAGGTTAATGAACATTTGTCGGTTGAAGTCTTGTTCGGTGTCTGTTGAATGCAGTCTTCTTTGTGCTTTTGCCAAAAGGCGTGTGGGCAAAAAGCTTTGTCGATGTCCATAGGCTTACAAAAGTGTTGGGCTAGCGTAATTTTAAAATTTCTAGGGAAACTGGGGGTCTATGGCATTGTTCATCAAATATCTGTGTATAAGGTTGTCAAAACTTCTTCTTTAATCCATCAGTTGTCTGTATACCGGATCATCAAATTCCTCGTCAAAAGTGGGTCTTTTTACCTTGGAAAAACCAGAAAAACAGGTGAAAGAAACGGACCGTAGAAATCGCATTTTCATCACATCATTGTTTCTACAGTTGGGTCATAAATCAAATCCATTGGAATTACAGTTTCCTCACTCCTTAAATTCATTACCCTAGTACGACGATTGCACTTCATTAAAGCCTGACCGCATCTAAATATCAAACCTATTTATATGACAACACCTAAGATACATAGAAGAAACTTCCCAACATCCATTATGACTCCTTGAGCCCAGTCTCCTAAACCAGAGAACCAATTTCGTGGGTTCAACCATGACACCCAACCAGTCAGCTCATTACCTACAGCAGCGAGAGTGAGATTGTGTCTCCTGCGAAATTCCCACTTCAGTTGGAGAATATCGTCCATCTTTTGGTCTATGACCTCGACCGGATCCTCGGTGCTATTCGTAATATATGTGCAACATTTCACGCCGTATTGTGTTGCCAGTGTGACACAATATCCGCCTGTCACTGCTGTGAGGTAATTAAGAACCATTCTATGCTGTACCAGTTCTGTTTTATAAGCTTGAAGTTCTCTTCCAGTATACCTAAACGTGTCATCATACATTTCAGTGATATTATCTAACAAATTTGCAAGCGCAGATATGTATTTATAGTTCATCACTCCTCGAGCGGTGCGAGTGAAGTCTAACGCAAGTAGAACCTGAATCCCGGTGGATTCATGGATCATATCCGAGGCCAAATGCTCTGTCCTCTCTGTCAGTTGCCTTTTAACTACGTGCTCGTAATGGGTGTGAGTATAAGGAGTTTGGGCAACACGGTGTATGTCTTTCATTTTGGCATGTGATACAGTCATTACTTCTGGCAGTACTTTTCCAATATAACACAATCCTTCAGAGTTTGGGGCAAGCCACTTATACGCCTTCCTCCCGCATATGAAATATGCATCATCGGGGAGAACATATGGGACGGAGTAGGACATAACCATATTACACATCTTCCATGTGAAATCTCCTAACCCTAATGCTTCCATCTGCTTAGTACACGTATCAGGTTGTACGATATGTGCACAGTATCCTGGTGATACCTCTCCAACTCTCGTAATCCTACTTCCTAGGGTATACCTATACCGGAAAGATTTTCCTCTACTGGCTATGTGGCGTATAAGCTCTGTATCTGTAGGCATTCTATCTGCTCTATGCGAAAAGGTCATGGTTTGGTTACTCCATGACACTTCCCAATTTCCCGGCTTTCGGGGATTGGAGATGTTAAAACATAATAGGGACCTATCCACATGGTATTGGTGGAGCTTCAAACTAGGAGGACTGGAGATATTAAACCTCCTGTCCACCGGCCTCCCACCCTTTAGCTCAAGTACCTCCCCTACTGTTAAAGGAAATGGTACTAGCCCTGATTTGCTATGACCTTGAGGTACTTGAGAGCATACCCAACAATCTGTTTGATTTAACACACTACCCACTAAGGAGTGATAGTCACTCAATGGATGCCGGTCCATGTGGATATTAAAACTGGATTGGCATTTCTTAATGCACCCATCCTCAACTACATTGTCACAAAGCCTACAGATACAGTTTTCTTCAGCTAACAATCCAAAAAAATGTTTACAAATAACATGGCTGTTAGATTGTTTCTGGTACTCGCCTTTGTTCGGTGCTTGTGTTGCTATTGGAAATTTACACCTCCGTCTCAGTCATTGGAACCTTTCTGGTGCCAAAACTTCTTTCTCGACCTCACTGGTACTCTCACCGAAACAGACTGCTCTGGTCAACATCATGGTCAACAGGAAAAATCCATATCACAGTCTTTTGGGGCAAGTCCATCTTACAGGAGGAGAAAAGAAGAAATTTGTAATGGGGTACAGAAAATCAGTTTGAGGGGGAGAGAAACTTGTTACGATAATTAAGTTCTCTAGTCTTTGTCGTTCTTCCTGTTCTGTTGCCATCTCAAAGGTGCTGTCTCTCAGTCTTCCAAACGAACATTCCGGTGATGCAATATTTCTTCCAACCCAGCGATCTTTCTGTAAGGAGCAAAAATCTTGCATTACCATTTGTCTAGCTGATGTGTGACATACCATCTTTAAAACATGAAAACATGAGTGAGAAGAGAGAGAAAACAAAAACCAAAAGAGAGAGAGAACAATTCATAAAAATATATATTACATAAACCAACAATAAACAACAACAGGAAAAAAAACATTTTTCAAACATTTTAAAACATTGTCAGATCATCAGGCTGTCATATCTACATGTCCAATGGTTTCCTTGCGCAGTCCCTCCCACCAGCACCTCCATACTCCACCCTCTGTATCTGGCCAGAATACATTGATGTGGATAGGTCATGCTGGGGTTTGGTAGACTTCTGCAAAGACCAAGTAGATATGCAATGTTTGAGTCCTACCAATAATCGTCAGAGATGGGGAGAGAGAAAAAAAAACATTTCACAGATACATTTACAGCGTTTCACCCGGTCATTCCTGTGTCTTCAGGGAATGACCTCCCAATTTATTAACTGTTACCTCAGGCTTACCATCAGTCCTAATGATCACCTTTCCTGATTGCATGTTACAGGTGCGGCCTATGTGATCCCTGATTATAATTTGGGGTGTTATAACTTTGCTCGTATTCATGTCTAGGGGGTCTGACTTTATGTGGGCTGTTGCAGTTGCTGGCATAATGCCCTTCTCTTTTACAACGATAACAAACCCTGGGCTTCCTCCAAGTGTCAGTGAAATGGGGTCTTGGTTGATTTGATGCCTCCTCAAACGCTTGGATGCTCATCACCATCAACCGCTTTCCCTGTACCTCCCTGATTCCTTGGATATCATGATTATGTTGTTGTCTAGGGGGTTTATATACCTTCTGTAAATTTCTTAATCTACAATCTCTTGCATAATGGCCTTCCTTCTGGCAATTATAACACCTTATCACCTTGGACTTACCCACAGGGATCTGAGGCTCCTTACGTCTCTGCGTTTCCCTGTGCTTGCTGATGTTTTGCTCATGCCCAACAGCAGAGTCCCTTAATGCAGTTACTGATTTATCTCTCCAGTATGGATTGGTGGTCTGTATCCTTGCTCTCAACACTTCCATTAAATCATCCATTAGCACAGATACTGCTACTTCTCTGTGCGGTGCACTTGTTTCGATGTTTTCTATACCCGTATACCTAGTCATGTCCTGTAATGCCCGATGGAAATAATTAGAAGTACTTTCCCCTTCGTTTTGTCTTATGGAGAAAATCTCATTCCACTTGACAACGGCATGGAAATATACTCCTAACTGTCGGTTGATCTGCTTAATACATTCCTGATTGTTTTCCTCCGTACGAGGTACCTCTGTGTTTAATTTACACTCAGCAATAAATTTCGCAGGGTCAACACTGGAGGGCAAACATGCCCTCAGCACTGTCCGCCAATCTTTGTTGGTGGGTTCTGTGGAGTTTCCTAGTTCTTTAATAAACTTTTGACATGTTACCAGATTTTTCCTAGGATCAGGAAATTCAGACATAATTGATCTCAATTCCATCCGGGACCAGGGACGGCGCAGTGCACTGTCCTTGACGGGAATGATTCCCTGATCGTCAGTCTTCCCATTGGGGACTGTGATCACCCTGACAGGACTAAATTCAATTATATCATCTTGTGTTGGTTCTTCAATATGAGGTACATTTGTTTGTGCATGATATATAACATTGTACGTACCTGTGGACACGACCTCACCTGACTCTCCGTTAGGGGGTTTGATTATTGCCTTTACCGATTTGGTCGCGTCCACCTGGATGTCTTGTGTGATGGCTTCTGGAAGAGGTGCCGACATCGTTCTGGGCTCACTTTCTTGCTGATAATCCTGAGGGAAGTTTAACATGGGGTGCGACTTGCACAGGTTAACATTTGTACATTTAACACTTTCATTTTCATAAACATTATTACATTTTACACTTTCATTCTTAACACAGTTACTAAGTGCATTTTTATCATTCACCAGTGTGTCATTCTCTGTAACCACCTTCTCTTTCACTGCCACACTTCTCTCACCAAGGTGAGAGTCTGCTGTATGAGCTAGCTCTCCTTGTATTTCACTTTCCCGTTGCCATAACTGTAAACAATCATTTTGTCTAATCCTCTGCTTAGCAGATTTTATTAGACCTATCCTTTTTCGTGGGTTCTGCAATACCTCAGGGTTCAGACTGCCTACCCGGGGAGACTGTTCCCCATCATCCTCTGTCATAAGTTCCCATTCGTTGCATAATACCTGATACCTGGCGGACCCTTTGGGCCAGCAACTACCAACGTGAACCCTTGTTGGACGTCCCTTCTTTGAGCAACTGGCCCCCATCGTTTGTAGATATTGCTGTCTTAGCTAATTCTGACAAACAGACCAAATTGCCCGCGGTAAGGCGACGGTGAAAGTTCAACTAGTGCTTTCACTCACTCTGCGCCCCAATTGGCCTATCCAATCCGTGGGATCTTTTGTAACCTCTATTTACTGGGGCGCGTGGGAGTATGCGATCCCTCCCCAGTAAGTATTGGTCGTTAGAGATTTGCTTAGTGAACAGCGAAACTCCCTTAAAATAACAAAAACCTACACAAATCACGTTAGAATGTACAAATAGCGTTTATGATCCCACAATAAATTGTTGATGGGTACCAAGGTAACAAACTAATGCACACAATTACGTGCGGTCCAGTCGCACAGCGCATAAATAACTAAATATTTATACGCTTTACGACCAATGGAATCGGTTGTTTAGGCTGCGAAACCTTCAGCCGGAGCTTTAACTATATGGGTGCTACGCAAACCCCCCCCGGGGCTGCGCTTGAATACCTCGCAGTCCTTTTGTCTGCGGAAACTACTTGCTCCTTTACCTTATACAATGTTAACGCGGGCAAGCCAGTCCCACGCCACCAAGTGTCCACTCACCTGATGTGGTCTCCGACGGGATCCCGATTTGTGGGTTCACAAAAATAATACCTTAAATTCCACACTCACTCCTTTTCAATCAGATACACTTTTAATCTTTCTGTACAGAAATTCCTTTCATACAGGTAGGAGTCCAATCCCTGGGTTTTGCAGTAGAAAAAGGTTTTCTTTTCACTAATACTTTTAGTAAAACTGAACTGAACAACTGTGTGCTATTTACCAGGTGGCTATACTATACCGCCCACCCTAAACAAGGTTATTGTGTGATATGAGTCTCAATGGGCGTATCCGTACGCTCCGTTGCGTAAAACACGCCACGTGCGTATGCCTTTGCGTCACGTACGTGCTTTTGCACGTTGTCCGAGACAAAAGTGCAGATACGCCCACAGCGACACAATCAACACGCTTCTATCAGTGTAAACAATACTCAACAGAAATCGCTTACCGTCCACCACACAGTATTTGCTATGCTGTGTGTGTGTTCTTTACACTTATACCCTTAACAATTTTCCTTTGTAATCTTAACTAAATAGCACCAGATTTCTTCAGCACGTGTCTAATAATCAATTCTAATGGCAACAAGAAAGTGAGCTGTAACAATGTAGATGTGTGCGTGCATGCGTGTGTGCGTATGCAAAAGCAGAAATAAACAGTTTTAAAAGATAATAGTGTATTGTTCTTACCTCCGGTTCCGGATTCCACCCCAGCACTCCTACAGCGTAGCGAAACAGACGCTTATCTAGTCAGCACTACTGTATCCCTCACCACCAATACGGATACGAAAGGATACTGCGTTCCCGCCCTTTGCTGACAGATAAAGTCTGTTTTAGCTAGTGCGGATGGATGTGTGGAGGGAGGACGAGCCCTCAATTGAGAATGTCGATTTTGATTACCTTATTAAACACTCTAAGAGGTTAAGAGACTTTGTACGCTATTGGAGTATGTAGTACCGTAAGGGCACGCTCTTAGCGTAGCGGACGCTGTATCGGGAGCGAGCCGCTCGAGCGACACAAACGCTCGCGAGAATACGCTGTTGGTATCGGGCACACAATAGTTGAGCGAATACCGTAATGCTACGCTATCAGCGTAGCGGACGCTCGAGACCACGAGGAGATCACGAGCGGCGCAGACGCTCACAAGATAACAATCATTAAACCTTGTATGTAACACACAGAAAAGATATTCTTATGCTGTAAACCTTGTACTAGAACCAATGTAGCGATATAACGCTGTTTAACCTTGTTAATACTAAAGCTGTTTGAGCGATTGAGACGCTCTTATTACCCCTTGCAATATAATGAATACACACTACCGTGTTAAGGGTCCAAAACCTTTTACTAACAAGAGTCTTAAATTATTTCAAAAAGGGAAAACAATTCACAAGTCATACGCTACAAACTAACATATAAATCTAACAGAATATCTAGACAGAAATATACAATAACGTTACAATCTTAAACTAAACCGAAAGAGAGAGAGAATGTGGCCAATACAAAGAAAGAGCAATGATTACAGAGAATTACTTACATACACACACTGGGAACGATCGCAGCGCAGCCTGGTACCAGACCCCAAGTTTGTCAATATGATAACCCTTTGTGGAGAGAGTCTGATCCCTGTTCAGGCTGGCTGACCTTATATACACTACACACAATACAGTACAATGGTCCCTACATTCTTATTGTTCATTGGACACAGGAATTCGTCTTCGCATTATAACAAAAGGTCATAGGTTGATTCATACAGGTGGGCTGTGGCTATTTCCAACTGCCCAGGTGGGTGGGATACTAGGTTTCCCGCCGCATGGCTAAGTAAGAGCAAATAATAGTAAATGGACATAAACTTCTTATGTCCATAACTATTCGCACGAGCGATTAATCCGCTCCAAACCGACACCGGAATATTGCTATTTAAATACTCTTCCGATGGGTACTAAACACCACTGTATTACTCCTGTCTGACCCTTCGTATCAAACAAAGGGGGATTTCTCTGTTCATGAACATTCTACATTAACCAAACTTTCAGAATCTATCAAAGGGACCATGATCTACAAAATACATTATATAGTGAAAATATGTAACGATTGAGTCGCACGCTACGAACACATGAACTCTACCGTAAATGCACATACCGCGCGCCCGCGGGTGCCCGCAACAGCGAGTATGCGCACGCACGGGAGAGCGCACGCATGCGCAGCGCAGACCTGTGTGAGGTGCAAATATGGCAGTGTGCATAGAGATATTTTTCTGACTTTGACACTGGTTTGACGTCACAAACACACCCAGCGTTCGGCCAGACACTCCTCCGTTCCTCCGGCCACTCCTGCGTTTTTTCCTGAAACGGTAGCGTTTTTTCCCACACGCCCATAAAACGGCCTGTTTCCGCCCAGTAACACCCATTTCCTGTCAATCACATTACGATCGCCAGAACGATGAAAAAGCCGTGAGTAAAAATCCTAACTGCATAGCAAATTTACTTGGCGCAGTCGCAGTGCGGACATTGCGCATGCGCATTAAGCGGAAAATCGCTGCGATGCGAAGATTTTTACCGAGCGAACAACTCGGAATGAGGGCCAATGTAGCTACCTACACCTGAATGCATTGTGATGTCACAGAGGTAATGTCTAGATACCTGCAGCTGAATTCATAGTGATGTCACAGAGGTACTAACTAGCTATCTTTATCTTAATGCATTGTGATGTCACAGAGGTACGGTCTAGCTATCTGTATCTAAATGCATGATGATGTCACAGAGGTACTATCTAGCTACTTGCAGCTGAAGGCATTGTGATGCCACAGTGGTACTGTCAAGCTATCTGTAATTTAATGCCTTGTGATGTCACAGAGCTACAGCATTGCTAACTGCAGGTGACAGCATTGTGATGTCACAAAGGTACATTCTTTCTCCCTCCAGCTAAATGTTTTGTGATGTCACAAAGGTACTGTCTAGCTATCTGTATCTTAATGCATGGTGATAATGCAGAGGTACTGTCTAGCTGCCGGCATCTGATGCATTGTGATGTCACTGAGGTACTGTCTAGCTGCCTGCTGCTGAATGCATTGCGATGTCACAGAGTTATTGTCTAGCTTTCTGAATCCTAATGCATGATGATGTCACAGAGGTACTATCTAGCTACTTGCAGCTGAATGCATTGTGAAGCCACAGAGGTACTGTCAAGCTATCTGCAATTTAATGCATTGTGATGTCACAAAGGTACATTCTTTCTCCCTCCAGCTAAATGCTTAGTGATGTCAGAAAGGTACTGTCTAGCTATCTGTACCTTAATGCATAGTGAGGTCACAGAGGTACTGTCTAGCTACCTGTAGCTGAATACATTTTGATGAGACAGATATACTGTCTAGCTACCTGCAGCTGAATGCCTTGTGATGTCACAGAACTATTGTCTAGCTACCTGCAGCTGAATGCATTGTAAATGCCACATAGATTTTTTATAGCTTTCTTAATGCATTGTGATGTCACAGATGTACTGTCTAGCTGCATGCAGCTAAATGCATTGTGATGTCACAAAGTTAGTCTATAGCTGCCTACAGCTGAATGTATCATGACGTCATAGAGGTTTCCTCTACCTGCCTCCAGCTGAAAACATTATTATGTAACACACGTTCTGTCTAGCTACCGGCAGCTGAATCCATTGTGATGTCACATAGGTACTCTCTAAGCTGCCTGCAGCTGAATGCACTGTGATGTTACAGAGCTACCGTCTAAGCTGCCTGCAGATGAATACATTGTGATGTCACAGAGGTACTTTCTGGCTGCCCACAGCTGACTGCATTGTGATTTCACAGAGCTACTGTCTAGCGATCTGTATCTTAATGCATGGATATGTCAAAGAGTACTGTCTAGCTACCTGCCGATAAATGCATTGTGATGTCACAGATGTACTGTCTAGCTGCCTGCAGCTGAATGCATGGTGATGTCACAGAGGTACTATCTAGCTATCTGTATCTTAATGCATGGTGATGTTACAGAGGTACTTATAGCTATCTATTTTAATGCATGGATATGTGAAAGAGGTACTGTCTAGCTACTTGCAGCTAAATGCATTGTGATGTCATAAAGATACGCTCTAGCTACCTGAAGCTGAACACATTATGTAACAGGTTCTCTCTAGCTACCAGTAGCTGAATCAGTTGTGATGTCACAGATGTGCTGTCTAGTTGCCTGCAGCCGAATTCATTGTGATGTCACAAAGGTACTCCCTAAGCTGCCTGCAGCTGAAAGCATTGTGATGTCACAGAGGTACTATCTAGCTGCCTGAGGCTGAAATCATTGTGATGTCACAGAGGTACTGTCTGGCTGCCCACAGCTGATTGCATTGTGATTTCACAGAGGTAACGTCTAACGATCTGTACCTTAATACATAGTTATGTCACAGAGGTACTGTCTACCTACCTGCAGCTGATTGCATTGTGATGTCACAGAGTTACTGTCTAGCTATCTGTAACTTAAGGCATGGTGATGTCACAGAGGTACTGTATAGCTATCTGTATCTTAATGCATGGTTATGTCACAGAGGTACTGTCTAGCTATCTGTATCTAAATGCATGTTGATGTCACTGAGGTACTGTCTAGATATCTGGATCTTAATGCATGGTGATGTCACAGAGATACTTTTTATCTATTTGTATCTTAATGCTTGGTGATGTCACAGAGGTACTGTCTAGCTATCTGTAACTTAAGGCATGGTTATGTCACAGAGGTACTGTCTAGCTTTCTGCATCTTCATGCTTGGTGATGTCACAGAGCATCTTTCTAGATGCCTGCATCTGAAGACATTATGATGTCTCAAAGGTACTATTTGGCTGCCCACAGCTGAATGCATAGTGATATCACAGAGTTACTGACTAGCTATCTGTATTTTAATTCATGGTTATGTCACAGAGGTACTGTATGATTACCTACAGCTGAATGCATTCTGATGTCACAGAGCTACTGTCTAGCTTCCTACAGATGAATACATTGTGATGTCACAGAGGTATTGTCTGGCTGCCCACAGCTGATTGCATTGTGATTTAACAGAGGTACTGTCTAGCGATCTGTATCTTAATACATGATGATGTCACAGAGGTACTGTCTAGCTGGGTGGTCTTCTGTTTGCCGGCGGTCGGGCTCCCGGCGCTCAGTATACCGGCCCCGGGAGCCCGACCGCCGGCTTACCGACACTTATTTTCCCTCGTGGGGGTCCACGACCCCCATAGAGGGAGAATAAAATAGTGTGGCGCGCGTAGCGCGCCACCGTGCCCGTAGCGTGGCGAGCGCAGCGAGCCCGCAAGGGGCTCATTTGCGCTCGCCAAGCTGTCGGTAAGCCGGCGGTCGGGCTCCCGGCGCCGGGATGCTGGTCGCCGGGAGCCCAACCGCCGGCCACCCGTAGTGAACCCGTCTAGCTGCCTGCCGCTAAATACATTGTGATGTCAGAGAATTACTATCTACCTTCCTGCAGCTGAATGCATTGTGATGTCTAGATATCTGTATCTTAATGCATGGTGATTTCACAGAGATACTTTTTATCTATTTGTATCTTAATGCTTGGTGATGTCACAGAGGTACTGTTTAGCTATCTGTAACTTAAGGCATGGTGATGTCACAGAGGTACTGTCTACCTTCCTGCATCTTCATGCATGGTGATATCACAGAGCATCTTTCTAGATGCCTGCCTCTGAAGACATTATGAATGATATCGTATTTTAGTACTTATAATATTTTTTTCACTATCTCCCTATGATCCTACTGTATTACTTTGATCTGTATATTTCAATTTATTGTAACATTTTTGGAATTAGTAACCGCATCCCCATCACATGACTTCCTGTTAAGGGGTACAAATAGTGGCACCAGTGCCCTCATTACACACCTTGAAAAAGACTTTTTCAGTCGAAACGCGTTGGTGTGAGGGCCAGGACTACCAGGGACTGATTGAGACGGTATCCACTAAGGTGAGAACAATCCGGACTTTAACAACTTTCTCTCACCCGTGTACACCCCCCTCTCTTACCTGGAGCCCATTGGCAGTTTTTATGTTGTTTTAGAAGTTTTTGTACAATAAATTATTTTATGTGTCACCCCATGACACTATGCCTCGTTTCTCTTCATGCATAATACGAGGGGAACGGACTTTGGAATAAGGAGCATCCAGAACCAGTAGGACCACCCTAAAGATACCTTTATATACAAGTTCACGCATTGTACAGTGTGAGTTGGGTACGCCCACTATCTCTCTCATCCATTTTTTCTGCATGAGTGACACCGCGTACGATAGATCGGTCTAAAGATACCTTTATGTGTGTTTCACCCTCCTGTATGGATGTGAGTACGGTACGCACTCCCCCACCATAAGTCACAAATTCAGAGGAGTCAATGACCTTTCAACATTTTTTCACTTCACTCTAAAACTTACTACACTATCAATTGTCCTATCTCCTTTTACTCCCGAGGATAAGAACGATAAAGAATCCTGTCTGGAGGAGGAGAAAACCACAGAGAAAACTAAAGATACCTTTTCGTAAGGGTACATCACATCTTTCACGTGAGTACTGGTACGCAATCAGCAGCCATCACCTTCTTTAAGATCTCAAATAAGATACCCCCTTCACCTGTAATACGCTTACTACACTATCAGCGGCTCTTCTTGTCTTGTTTTTGTCTCCAACCATCGAGGATAAGAACTATCTCAATACCCTGGACGGAAGTACAGGAGAAAATTCAGACATTCAGGACATCTCTAATCTATTCAAGATTCAACTTGGAGAATTAGGAATAAAGACACACAAAGAAAGGTCTAAACGTTTTAATGACATTATGCGATACATAAATTAGACCAACTTTGAGAACTTTTGATTCGTCAGATATTGTGCACCGTTGATCTAATTTTATAATCCTATTCTTATAAGCATTGTAATCCTTGACGAGCGCAGACGTGATCTCTCATTTATTCGAGCGTAGTCATGTTCTAAGGGGTTGAGTGACCCCCCGTAGATATCACTACTGCTGCTCTCCAGGGCGCGGCAGTCCTTCAAGTAGCCCTTTCTCACATTATGAATGATGTCTCAAAGGTACTATTTGGCCGCCCACAGTTGAATGCATAGTGATATCACAGAGTTACTGACTAGCTATCTGTATCTTAATTAGAGATAAGCGGGTTCGGTTCTCCGAGAACCGAACCCCCCCCCCCCCCCGAACTCCACGTGTCTCACACGGGTCTGAGGCAGGCTCGGTTGCTCCCACCTGACTCGGAAAACCTGAACGAGGCAAAACATCATCCCGCTGTTGGATTTTCGCGAGATTCGGACTCCATATAAAGAGCAGCGCGTCGCCGCCATTTTCACACGTGCATTGTAGAGGGTACAGAGAGGACGTGGCTACGTTCTTTCAGTGGCATATCTCAATATCAGTGCTCAGTATCAGTGCTTATTGCTGCTCAGTAATACTAGTAGTGTGTCTCTCTTGTGCTGCATCTTGCTGCTGTAGGGTGCTGTGTTAGTAGTGTCCTGTGACTGTGTATCATTCATCATCATTCCAGCCACAGTGGTATCTGGGGGGTGACAATTCCAGAGTGCTTTTGTGCTGCTCACTAATACTAGTACAGTGTCTTGTGCTGCATCGTGCTGCTCAGTGTCAGTTCTCCATAGTATCATCAGTGCTCAGTATCATCAGTGCTCAGTATCATCAGTGCTCAGTATCATCAGTGCTTAGTATCATCAGTGTTCAGTATCAGTGCTCAGTATCATCAGTGCTCAGTATCATCAGTGCTCAGTATCAGTGCTCAGTATCATCAGTGCTCAGTATCATCAGTGCTTAGTATCATCAGTGTTCAGTATCAGTGCTCAGTATCATCAGTGCTCAGTATCATCAGTGCTCAGTATCAGTGCTCAGTATCATCAGTGCTCAGTATCATCAGTGCTCATTATCATCAGTGCTCAGTATCATCAGTGCTCAGTATCATCAGTGCTCAGTATCATCAGTGTTCAGTATCATCAGTGTTCAGTATCATCAGTGCTTAGTATCAGTGCTCAGTATCAGTGCTCATTTTCATCAGTGCTCAGTATCAGTGCTCAGTATCATTAGTGCTCAGTATCACTGGTCTGTGCTCAGTGTCTTGTGCTGCATCTTGCTGCTGTAGGGTGCTGTGGTAGTGTCCTGTCACTGTGCATAGGTCATCATCATTCCAGTCACAGTGGTATCTGGTATCTATCTAGTGGTATCTAATTCCAGACATTACTGTCATCTAACTCCAGATATATTACTGGCATATAATTCCACACATTAAAAAATGGAGAACAAAAATTTGGAGGGTAAAACAGGGAAAGATCAAGATCCACTTCCACCTAGTGCTGAAGCTGCTGTCACTAGTCATGGCAGAGATGATGAAATGCCATCAACGTCGTCTGCCAAGGACGATGCCAATGTCATAGTAGAGAGCATGTAAAATCCAAAAAACAAAAGTTCAGTAAAATTACCCAAAAATCTAAATTAAAATCGTCTGAGGAGAAGCGTAAAGTTGCCAATAAGCCTTTTACGACACGGAGTGGCAAGGAATGGCTAAGGCCCTCTCCTATGTTCTTCATGACTAGTGGTTCAGCTTCACATGAGGATGGAAGCACTCAGCCTCTCGCTAGAAAAATGAAAAGACTCAAGCTGGCAAAAGCACAGCAAAGAACTGTGCATTCTTCTAAATCACAAATCCCCAAGGAGAGTCCAATTGTGTCGGTTGCGATGCCTGACTTTCCCAACACTGGACAGGAAGAGGTGGCTCCTTCCACCATTTGCACACCCCCTGCAAGTGCTGGAAGGAGCACCCACAGTCCAGTTCCTGATATTCAAATTGAAGATGTCACTGTTGAAGTACACCAGGATGAGGATATGGGTGTTGCTGGTGCTGAGGAGGAAGTTGACGAGGAGGATTCTGATGGTGATGTGGTTTGTTTAAATCAGGCATCCGGGGAGACAGTTGTTGTCCATGGGATGAATAAGGCCATTGACATGCCAGGTGAAAATACAAAAAAATCACCTCTTCGGTGTGGAATTATTTCAACAGAAATGCGGACAACAGGTGTCAAGCCATGTGTTGCCTTTGTCAAGCTGTAATAAGTAGGGGTAAGGACGTTAACCACCTAGGAACATCCTCCCTTTTACGTCACCTGGAGCGCATTCATCAGAAGTCATTGACAAGTTCAAAAATTTTGGGTGACAGCGAAAGCAGTCCACTGACAACTAAATCCCTTCCTCTTGTACCCAAGCTCCTGCAAACCACACCACCAACTCCCTCAATGTCAATTTCCTCCTTAGACAGGAACGCCAATAGTCCTGCAGGCCATGTCACTGGCAAGTATGACGAGTCCTCTCCTAACTGGGATTCCTCCGATGGATCCTTGAGTGTAACTCCTACTGCTGGCGCTGCTGTTGTTGCTGCTGGGAGTCGATCGTCATCCCAGAGGGGAAGTCGGAAGACCACTTGTACTACTTCCAGTAAGCAATTGACTGTCCAACAGTCCTTTGCGAGGAAGATGAAATATCACAGAAGTCATCCTTTTGCACAGCGGATAAGTCATGCCTTGACAACTATGTTGGTGTTAGACGTGCGTCCGGTATCCACCGTTAGTTCACAGGGACTTAGAGAATTGCTTGAGGTAGTGTGTCCCCGGTACCAAATCCCATCTAGGTTCCACTTCTCTAGGCAGGTGATACCGAGAATGTACACAGACGTCATAAAAAGTGTCCTCAGTGTCCTAAAAAATGCAGTTGTGTCCACTGTCCACTTAACCACGGACATGTGGACAAGTAAAGCATGGCAGACTAAGGACTATATGACTGTGACAGCCCACTGGGTAGATGTATTGCCTCCAGCAGCAACAACAGCGGTGGCACCAGTAACACCATCTCGCAAATGCCAACTCGTTCCTAGGCAGGCTACGCTTTGTATCACCGCTTTCCATAAGAGGCACACAGCTGACAACCTCTTACGGAAACTGAGGAACGTCATCGCAGATTGGCTTACCCCAATTGGACTCTCCTGGGGATTTGTGATATCGGACAACGCCACCAATATTGTGCGTGCATTACATGTGGGCAAATTCCAGCACGTCCCATGTTTTGCACATACAATTAATTTGGTGGTGCAGAATATTTTTAAAAATGACAGGGGTGTGCCGGAGATGCTGTCGGTTGACCGAAGTATTGCGGGCCACTTTCGGCATTCAGCCACCGCGTGCCGAAGACTGGAGCGCCAGCAAACACTCATGAACATGCCCTGCCATCAACTGAAGCAAGAGGTGGTAAAGAGGTGGACTTCAACACTCTATATGCTTCAGAGGATGGAGGAGCAGCAAAAGGCCATTCAAGCCTATACAGCTGCCTACTATATAGGCAAAGGAGGGGGAATGCAACTGACTCAAGCGCAGTGGAGAATGATTTCAACGTTGTTCAAGGTTCTCTAACCCTTTGAACTTGCCACACGTGAAGTCAGTTCAGACACTGCCAGCCTAAGTCAGGTCATTCCCCTCATCAGGCTTTTGCAGAAGAAGCTGGAGAGATTGAAGGAGGAGCTAAAATGGAGCGATTCCGCTAGGCATGTGGGACTTGTGGATGGAGCCCTTCATTCGCTTAACCAGGATTCACAGGAGGTCAATCTGTTGAAATCAGAGCACAACATTTTGGCCACCGTGCTCGATCCTAGATTTAAAGCCTACGTTGTATCTCTCTTTCTGGCAGACACAAGTCTGCAGATGTTCAAAGACCTGCTAGTGAGACAATTGTCAAGTCAAGTGGAACGTGACCCACCAACAGCTCCTCCTTCATTTTCTACCGCTACTGGAGCTGCCAGGAAAAGGATAACATTTCCAAACCCACCTGCCGGCGGTGATGCAGGGCAGTCAGGAGCATGTGCTGACATCTGGTATGGACTGAAGGACCTGCCAAACGATTACGGACATGTCGTCTACTGTCACTGCATATGATTCTGTCACCATTGAAAGAATGGTGGAGGATTATATGAGTGACAGCATCCAAGAAGGCATGTCAGACAGTCCGTACATATACTGGCAGGAAAAAGAAGCAATTTGGAGGCCCTTGCACAAACTGGCTTTATTTTACCTAAGTTGCCCCCCCCCCCCCTCCAGTCTGTACTCCGAAAGAGTGTTTAGTGCAGCCGGTCACGTTGTCAGCAATCGGCGTAGGAGGTTACTTCCAGAAAATGTGGAGATGATGTTCATCAAAATGAATTATAAATTCCTCTGTGGAGACATTTACCAGCAATTGCCTCCAGAAAGTACACAGGGACCTGTGATGGTGGATTCCAGTGGGGACGAATTAATACTCTGTGAGGAGGAGGATGTACACAGTGAAAGGGGTGAGGAATCGGAGGATGAGGATTGTGTGGACATCTTGCCTCTGTAGAGCCAGTTTGTGCAAGGAGAGATTGATTGCTTCTTTTTTGGTGGGGGCCCAAACCAACCAGTCATTTCAGCCACAGTTGTGTGCAGACCCTGTCACTGAAATGATTGGTTTGTTAAAGTGTGCTTGTCTTGTTTATACAAAGTAAGGGTGGGTGGGAGGGCCCAAGGACAATTCCATCTTGCACCTCTTTTTTTATTTATTTTTGCATCATGTGCTATTTGGGGACTATTTTTTAAGTGCCATCCTGTCTGACACTGCAGTACCACTCCTAGATGGGCCAGGTGTTTGTGACACCCACTTGGGTTGCTTAGCTTAGTCATCCAGCGACCTTGGTGCAAATTTTAGGACTAAAAATAATATTGTGAGGTGTTCAGAATAGACTGGAAATGAGTGGAAATTATGGTTATTGAGGTTAATAATACTATAGGATCAAAATTACCCCCAAATTCTATGATTTAAGCTGTTTTTGAGGTTTTTTTAAAAAAACACCCGAATCCAATACGCATCCGAATCTGACAAAAATCCGAAAGGTTGGTTTTGCCAAAACGCGTCCGAATCCAAAACACAACCAGGGAACCAAATCCAAAACCAAAACACAAAACACGAAAAATGCCCGCTGCACATCTCTAATCTTAATGCATGGTTATGTCACAGCAGGGACGTGCAGTCAGGGGAGGCAGGGGAGGCAGTGCCTCCCCTGTGATTCATTATTAAAATAATAAAAAGAAGATACTTATGACACATATTCTGTGTCATAAGTATCTTCTTTATTGAATCCTACTCATTTTACTGGTTTAAAGCAGTTTGGGAGGCACTGACAGCAGGTGCCTCCCGTGAATAATGGGAACGGGACAGTGCGGGGGGCGGAGCCTAGCACTGGGCTGTAAAAGCCCATGAAAAAACATGGGGAAAGCGGCACTGTTCCAAGTGCCTCGCTGACAGGGATACCACCCCCATGTCAGCGAGGCACCTGTGATTGGACAGCGGATCCAGGGCTGGATCCGCTTGTCCAATCAGCCACATGCGGCGCTGCAGGCGGCGGGTCCCGGCGTGAATGATAGGTGGAAGTAGCGGTGGCCAGTGTGTCTGCGGCTTCCCCCCTTCCCGTCCTCCTGCTCCGGCTCCCGCTCACCTTGCCAGCGGCGGCGGCGGTCCTGAGGAGTGTGCAGCCCTTCCCCCGTCCTCCCCCGTCTGGTTTCGTCCTCCCGGCTCCCGATCACCTGACAGCCAGCAGCGGCTTGTGCGGCTGTCCTCCTCCGCCGGCTCCAGCAGCAGCAGGTTAGTTTGGTTTTTTTTTGTTCTCGTTCTCTCTCTCGTTCTCTCTCTCGTTCTCTCTCTCTCTCTCTCGTTCTCTCTCTCTCTCGTTCTCTCTCTCTCGTTCTCTCTCTCTCTCTCTCTCTCGTTCTCTCTCTCTCCTGTGGATCATATGTAAGCATAATGTTCAGTTTTTACAGGTACCCCTTTGGATTCTACTGGACAAGTGGACGTGACCGGCGTGGGATGTAGGTAAGTAATCTCTCTCATTTTTACAGGTATCGGCCCTATTGGATTCTACTGGACAAGTGGACGTGACCGGCGTGGGATGTAGGTAAGTATGTGTGAGTGTGTAAGTGTGTATTAATAAAATTTTACTGTCACGGTGTGTGTGTTTGTGTTTTTATTTGGGTATTTGTTTTGTTGTAGAACTACAGGTACCAGCGAGCCCGTTATTTCCCCGCCTGCTGGTACTTGAGGTTCTCCAAGTACCAGCAAGCGGGGAGGCTTGCTGGGCCTTGTAGTTCCACAACAAAAAACAATATTCTTTTTTTACACACATGGCTATCAGCCTGGCACCCACCGCCCAGGGGTGCTGGGGACAGCCTCGGGCTTCACCCCTGGCCCTTGGGTGCCTGGAGGGGGGGGGGACCCCTTGATTTAAGGGGTCCCCACTCCTCCAGGGAACCCCGGCCAGAGGTGACTAGTTGGGGGGGTAATGCCACGGCCGCAGGGACCAACATAAATGTGTCCCCCGGCTGTGGCATTATGTCCCTGGCTAGTGGAGCCCGGTGCTGGTTTTAAAAATACGGGGGACCCCTACATCTTTTGTCCGCCGTATTTTTGGAACAGGACCGGACTAAGAGCCCGGTGCTGGTTGTCTAAATACGGGGAACCCCTGTCCAATTTTTTTCCCAGTATTTAAACAACCAGGACTGGCTCAAAGAGCCCGAGGCTGGTTATAATTAGGAGGGGGGACCCCACGCATTTTTTTTTAACCCATTCAGACCCTTCTCCATTAAGTTAATGGAAGCCCTGGACAACAAAATTGCATTCATGTCCTCCTCCCACTCCCTTCCCAGTCCCAAACACTAATTTTATTTATTTTTTCTATAAAAATGTACACTATAAAAATGTACACTACACTACAAGTACACTACACTACAAGTATGATGAGCAGGCAGCGGGCATTGGCGGCATCGGACTGAAATAGAAATTAGTGGCGGAGGGCTGAGTCAGTTGATTGTGGGCGATTTTGGTTGCCTTTGGCGGTGGCAGCGGGTACCGGCTTAGAGGCAGTAGCGGGCATTGGCTCGGCGGTGGTAGGGGTCATCGACAGGATTCGGCGGACATTATGGCTGCAGTGCCTCACCAGCCACTGACCTCACCGCACGCCACTGTGTCACAGAGGTACTGTATGATTACCTGCAGCTGAATGCATTCTGATGTCACAGAGCTACTGTCTAGCTGCCTACAGCTGAATACATTGTGATGTCATAGAGGTATTGTTTGGCTGCCCACAGCTGATTGCATTGTGATTTCACAGAGGTACTGTCTAGCGATCTGTATCTTAATGCATGATGATGTCACAGAGGTACTGTCTAGTCACCTTCAGCTGAATGCATGGTTATGTCACAGAGGTACTGTCTAGCTACCTGCCACTAAATGCATTGTGATGTCACAGGTGTACTATCTAGCTACCTACAGCTGAATGCATTGTGATGTCACAGAGCTACTGTATAGGTATCTGTGTCTTAATGCATGGTGATGTCACAGAGGTACTGTCTAGCTTCCTGCAGCTGAATGCATTGTGATGTCACAAAGGAACTGTCTAGCTATCTGTATCTTTATGCATGATGATGTCACAGAGCTACTGTATAGCTTTCTGCAGCTGAATATATTGTAATGTCATAGAGGTACTGTCTGGCTGCCAACAGCTAAATACATTGTGATTAGTGATGAGCGGGTTCGGATCCTCGGGATCCGAACCCGCCCGAACTTCACCTTTTTTTCACGGATCCGAGCGACTCGGATCCTCCCGCCTTGCTCGGTTAACCCGAGCGCGCCCGAACGTCATCATCCCGCTGTCGGATTCTCGCGAGATTCGGATTCTATATAAGGAGCCGCGCGTCGCCGCCATTTTCACACGTGCATTGAGATTGATAGGGAGAGGACGTGGCTGGCATCCTCTCCGTTATAGTAGAAGAAAAGAGTAAAGAGACTAAGTGACTTATAATTGTGGGGAGGATTGGGGACGGGGAGCAGCTGTTGGAGTACAGTGCAGGGTTTTGATTATACCACCAGTGAGTTTAATCCTTTGTTTCTCTGCCTGAAAAAAAACACTCCACCATATCTGTGCTCACTCAGTGTGCTGCACTGCTGCATGATATATCTGTGCTCACACTGCCTAATTGTGGGGACTGGGGAGCAGTTATAGCAGGAGTACAGTGCACAGTTTTGCTGACAGTGACCACCAGTCCAGTATACGTTTGTCTGCCTGAAAAACACTCCTGTGGTGGCTTTTTTTTTCTTCATACTAGTTTAGCAGTCTGCTGACAGTGTCCACCAGGTCCGTTATTATTATACAGTATATTTATTATATCTATTAGCAGTACGGTAGGCCACGACTGTACCTACCTCTGTGTCGTCAGTGCACTCGTCGTCCATAAGTAATATAATACTATACTATCCATCCATCTACATTGTATACCTGTGGTGGCTTTTTTTTTCTTCATACTAGTTTAGCAGTCTGCTGACAGTGTCCACCAGGTCCGTTATTATTATACAGTATATTTATTATATCTATTAGCAGTACGGTAGGCCACGACTGTACCTACCTCTGTGTCGTCAGTGCACTCGTCGTCCATAAGTAATATAATACTATACTATCCATCCATCTACATTGTATACCTGTGGTGGCTTTTTTTTTCTTCATACTAGTTTAGCAGTCTGCTGACAGTGTCCAACAGGTCCGTTATTATTATACAGTATATTATATATATATATATATAGCAGTACGGTAGGCCACGGCTGCACCTACCTTTGTGTCGTCAGTGCACTCGTCGTCCATAAGTAATATAATACTATACTATCCATCCATCTACATTGTATACCTGTGGTGGCTTTTTTTTTCTTCATACTAGTTTAGCAGTCTGCTGAGAGTGTCCACCAGGTCCGTTATTATTATACAGTATATTATATATATATATATATAGCAGTACGGTAGGCCACGGCTGTACCTACCTCTGTGTCATCAGTGCACTCGTCGTCCATAAGTAATATAATACTATACTATCCATCCATCTACATTGTATACCTGTGGTGGCTTTTTTTTTCTTCATACTAGTTTAGCAGTCTGCTGACAGTGTCCACCAGGTCCGTTATTATTATACAGTATATTATATATATATATAGCAGTACGGTAGGCCACAGCTGTACCTACCTCTGTGTCGTCAGTCGTCCTCCATAAGTAATATAATACTATACTATCCATACATCTACATTGTATACCTGTGGTGGCTTTTAGTTGTGCGCATTAAAATATGGAGAACAAAAATGTGGAGGTTAAAAAAATAGGGAAAGATCAAGATCCACTTCCACCTCGTGCTGAAGCTGCTGTCACTAGTCATGGCCGAGACGATGAAATGCCATCAACGTCGTCTGCCAAGGCCGATGCCCAATGTCATAGTACAGAGCATGTAAAATCCAAAACACAAAAGATCAGTAAAATGACCCAAAAATCAAAATTAAAAGCGTCTGAGGAGAAGCGTAAACTTGCCAATATGCCATTTACGACACGGAGTGGCAAGGAACGGCTGAGGCCCTGGCCTATGTTCATGGCTAGTGGTTCAGCTTCACATGAGGATGGAAGCACTCATCCTCTCGCTAGAAAAAAGAAAAGACTTAAGCTGGCAAAAGCACAGCAAAGAACTGTGCGTTCTTCGAAATCCCAAATCCCAAAGGAGAGTCCAATTGTGTCGGTTGCGATGCCTGACCTTCCCAACACTGGACGGGAAGAGCTTGCGCCTTCCACCATTTGCACGCCCCCTGCAAGTGCTGGAAGGAGCACCCGCAGTCCAGTTCCTGATAGTCAAATTGAAGATGTCAGTGTTGAAGTACACCAGGATGAGGATATGGGTGTTGCTGGCGCTGGGGAGGAAATTGACAAGGAGGATTCTGATGGTGAGGTGGTTTGTTTAAGTCAGGCACCCGGGGAGACACCTGTTGTCCGTGGGAGGAATATGGCCATTGACATGCCAGGTCAAAATACAAAAAAAATCATCTCTTCAGTGTGGAATTATTTCAACAGAAATGCGGACAACTGGTGTCAAGCCGTGTGTTGCCTTTGTCAAGCTGTAATAAGTAGGGGTAAGGACGTTAACCACCTCGGAACATCCTCCCTTATACGTCACCTGCAGCGCATTCATAATAAGTCAGTGACAAGTTCAAAAACTTTGGGCGACAGCGGAAGCAGTCCACTGACCAGTAAATACCTTCCTCTTGTAACCAAGCTCGCGCAAACCACACCACCAACTCCCTCAGTGTCAATTTCCTCCTTACCCAGGAAAGCCAATAGTCCTGCAGGCCATGTCACTGGCAAGTCTGATGAGTCCTCTCCTGCCTGGGATTCCTCCGATGCATCCTTGAGTGTAACGCCTACTGCTGCTGGCGCTGCTGTTGTTGCTGCTGGGAGTCAATCGTCATCCCAGAGGGGAAGTCGGAAGACCACTTGTACTACTTCCAGTAAGCAATTGACTGTCCAACAGTCCTTTGCGAGGAAGATGAAATATCACAGCAGTCATCCTGTTGCAAAGCGGATAACTCAGGCCTTGACAACTATGTTGGTGTTAGACGTGCGTCCAGTATCCGCCGTTAGTTCACGGGGAACTAGACAATTGCTTGAGGTAGTGTGCCCCCGTTACCAAATACCATCTAGGTTCCACTTCTCTAGGCAGGCGATACCGAGAATGTACACGGACGTCAGAAAAAGACTCACCAGTGTCCTAAAGAATGCAGTTGTACCCAATGTCCACTTAACCACGGACATGTGGACAAGTGGAGCAGGGCAGACTCAGGACTACATGACTGTGACAGCCCACTGGGTAGATGTATTGCCTCCCGCTGCAAGAACAGCAGCGGCGGCACCAGTAGCAGCATCTCGCAAACGCCAACTCGTTCCTAGGCAGGCTACGCTTTGTATCACCGCTTTCCAGAATACGCACACAGCTGAAAACCTCTTACGGCAACTGAGGAAGATCATCGCAGAATGGCTTACCCCAATTGTACTCTCCTGGGGATTTGTGGCATCGGACAATGCCAGCAATATTGTGCTTGCATTACATCTGGGCAAATTCCAGCACGTCCCATGTTTTGCACATACCTTGAATTTGGTGGTGCAGAATTATTTAAAAAACGACAGGGGCGTGCAAGAGATGCTGTTGGGGGCCAGAAGAATTGCGGGCCACTTTCGGCATACAGGCACCGCGTACAGAAGACTGGAGCACCACCAAAAACACCTGAACCTGCCCTGCCATCATCTGAAGCAAGAGGTGATAACGAGGTGGAATTCAACCCTCTATATGCTTCAGAGGATGGAGGAGCAGCAAAAGGCCATTCAAGCCTATACATCTGCCCACGATATAGGCAAAGGAGGTGGAATGCAGCTGTCTCAAGCGCAGTGGAGAATGATTTCAACGTTGTGCAAGGTTCTGCAACCTTTTGAACTTGCCACACGTGAAGTCAGTTCAGACACTGCCAGCCTGAGTCAGGTCATTCCCCTCATCAGGCTTTTGCAGAAGAAGCTGGAGGCAATGAAGGAGGAGCTAAAACAGAGCGATTCCGCTAGGCATGTGGGACTTGTGGATGGAGCCCTTCATTCGCTTAACCAGGATTCACATGTGGTCAATCTGTTGAAATCAGAGCACTACATTTTGGCCACCGTGCTCGATCCTAGATTTAAAACCTACCTTGGATCTCTTTTTACGGCAGACACAAGTCTGCAGAGGTTCAAAGACCTGCTGGTGAGAAAATTGTCAAGTCAAGCGGAACGCGACCCGTCAACATCTCCTCCTTCACATTCTCCCGCAACTGGGGGTGCGAGGAAAAGGCTACGAATTCCGAGCCCACCCGCTGGCGGTGATGCAGGGCAGTCTGGAGCGACTGCTTATGCTGACATCTGGTCCGGACTGAAGGACCTGCCAACGATTACTGACATGTCGTCTACTGTCACTGCATATGATTCTCTCACCATTGAAAGAATGGTGGAGGATTATATGAGTGACCGCATCCAAGTAGGCACGTCAGACAGTCCGTACGTATACTGGCAGGAAAAAGAGGCAATTTGGAGGCCCTTGCACAAACTGGCTTTATTCTACCTAAGTTGCCCTCCCTCCAGTGTGTACTCCGAAAGAGTGTTTAGTGCCGCCGCTCACCTTGTCAGCAATCGGCGTACGAGGTTACTTCCAGAAAATGTGGAGAAGATGATGTTCATTAAAATGAATTATAATCAATTCCTCCACGGAGACATTCACCAGCAGCAATTGCCTCCAGATAGATTTTTAAGGATTGAGGTGGGAACGTGGATGGGAAGAGTTTGCCACAGATATAACAGACTGGGCAATAGTGTCATCTTAACGGCTGTCATCCGTCCAAACCAGGACAGGATATATTTATTCCACTTTGTCATATCGTGTTTGATAGAGGTTACGAGTCTGGGAAAGTTGGCAGCATAGAGACCAGAGTAGGACTTAGTTAGATAGATGCCCAGGTATTTGAGTTTATCAGCTCGCCAAGCACATGGGAAGGAGGCCTGTAGGAGCCGAAGATCTGGGTCCGCGACGTGTAGGGCCAGGATTTCGGTTTTGTCTGGGTTAATGTTGTAATTTGAAAACTGGCTATACGTAGCTATCTCCTCCATCAGATGTGGGAGGGAGTCAGATGGGTCAGTCAGGGTGAGAATGACGTCGTCGGCATATAGAGCAATTTTGTGATTGTGGGTTCCCAACGTGATACCAGATATGTTACGGTTCAGCCTAATTCTAGCTGCCAACGGTTCCATAATGAGGGCGAAGAGTAGAGGGGAAAGGGGGCAGCCCTGTCGGGTGCCGTTACGTATGGGTAGAGGGTCGGAGGAAAGGCCATTAATTAAGATGGATGCTGAGGGATTCTGATACAGCGATGTAACGCCTTTATAAAAGGCGCCATGCAAGCCCATATTTAGAAGTGTCTGTTGTAGGAATGGCCAGGCCACCCTGTCGAAGGCCTTTTCTGCGTCAAGGGCCATGACTAGCGTCGAGAGAGACTTGTCTTGTGCCACCTGGATGAGGTCGATGAGACGCTTAGTATTATCTGCGGCCTGTCTGGAGGGAATGAAGCCGACCTGGTCGGGGTGAATGAGGGAGGGTAAGAATGGAGCTAGTCTGTTAGCCAGGATTTTGGCGAAAAGCTTTAGGTCAACATTCAGGAGCGAGATGGGTCGATAGTTCTTCATCTCTAGCGGGTCCCTGTCGGGCTTCGGAATGAGGATAAGATTGGCCCTAGTGGTGGCTGCGTCGAATAAGCCCCCGTCCAGGATTGCGTTAAACAGAGATTGGAGCATGGGGAGTAAAGAGGTTGTAAATTTTTTATAATATAAAGCGGTAAAGCCATCAGGGCCAGGGGCTGCGGTGCGGCGCAGCTGCTGAATGGCCACCGAGATTTCCTCTGTGGAAAAGGGGGAATTGAGCGTCAATATGTCCGAATCAGAAAGCTTAGGGAGTTTGCAAGCGGATAGATAGTCTCGGAGTTTAGAGACGTGATCAGGATCAGTGTCTAGAGTGGAAGGGAGATTGTACAAGGATGCATAATAATCCCGAAAATTGGGCGGCCATTCGTGAAGGGTCAAACGTGGTGGACCCGTCCGCACAGCGCAGGGATACAATGCGATTTTGAGTGCGTTTCGCTCTTAGTTTTTGGGCTAGTAGAGTGTCAGCCTTATCTGATTTCTCGTAGAACCTCTGGCGTGCCCATAAGAGTGCCTTGACTGCCTTTTTGGTGAGGATTTGGGATAGTTGACCCTTAACTGCTAGAAGTTTGGAGTACGTTTTCTTTCTGGGACGGCGTTGATGCAGAAGGGTCAAGGCGGCAAGTTCTGATTCTAAGACTCGGATCCGTTGTGTTTCAGTTTTCTTTTGGGCAGCCGAAAGGCTTATGAGGTAGCCTCGGATGGTGGCCTTATGTGCTTCCCATATTAGGGAGGGAGGGATGTCTGGAGTTGCATTTTCCGCATAATAGTTAGCTAATGCGGTGGCAATATCAGCTACGGTGCATTTTTTAAGCAGGAGAGATTCATTTAGGCGCCAGAATCTGGTGGGGGGGGGCGAGGAGGATGAGATCTCGAGCAGAACAGCAGAATGATCCGACCAGGAAATAGGGAGCGTCTGGGCACTGAGGAGTTTACGGGTAGTGTCCCGGTCGACGAACATATAATCTATACGGGTATAGAGGTCGTGAGGTGGGGAGTAGTGGGTATATCCCCTCGCTGAGGGATACAAAGTCGTCCAACCGTCATACAGGTTATAAAGTGATAGATGTGCTTGTAGACGCTTGGCCAGTTTGGCGGGAGTAGAAGCTGTAGAGGCGGGGCGAGATCTGTCTTGGAGTGGATCCAATGTGACATTGCAGTCTCCACCAATTATAGTCATGCCCGTAGGAAGGCGGGATAGGCTGTCAAAGAAGGCTGTGAATAGAGAACCCTGCTGCGCATTAGGGGCATATATGGAGGCCAAGATCAGAGGAGCTTGGTTATAGGAGCATGAAAGCATAACGTAACGGCCCTGGGGGTCCGAGATAGTATCGTGAACAGTTATAGGGAGGCCTTGACGGATCATAATAGCGGTTCCCCTTCGCTTGGTAGGCATGTTTGAATAATAGACATGTGGAAATTGTTTGCAGGACATAGAGGGGTGTGGGGGTTTAAAATGGGTCTCTTGGATTAGTACCACATCAGACTTTTGTCTATTAAAGAGTTGGATGGCCATGGCTCGTTTGGTGGGAGAGTTAAGGCCGTTAGCATTAACCGAGATAATTTTCAGGGTCATGGTGGGAAGAACTGTGGGCGACGCAAATAGAGGGGCGGGAAGGGACCGGTCCGACCATGGGGATGGAGAGGAGGAAAGGGGGGATAGAGGAAGAGAGAGAAGGGGAAAGAGTCTGTATGAGAATACAAAGGGGGAGAACCTTTTCCTGTAGAAGGGCCAGGTTTAACACAAAAAGGATAGACGCCGTCCTGGCGTATCCTTCGGGGGGGGACGTGGATTTGTGACAGAACGATAAGTAGGGTAAGGAGGAGCATAGGGGGTGGGGAGGTTGTAACAGGAGCGACCAAGTGACAGGGGGAATAGAGGGAGCTAGGAGAATCGCATTATTAAGACAGATAGGAGTAGTGTGAGCGGTATAGACATAATGAGGGAGAAGGATAAAGCATGCAGTAATATCAAGTACTAAACCGACATCAGTCTTACCAGGAGATTATGAATAATAACAAATGAGCACCATGCTAATCATGGACCAACATGAATAAACATGAAAACAAACTATAGAAATAAAAAAAAAAAAAAACAACTTGACTCTCACGCGTAGCCAAGTGGACAGCACCGCCCATGGCGTCACAGCCAGTCGGCCACGCGGAGAGCCTGAAAAAACACATGAGAATACATAGCAAACCGAGGTATTAAAGCATTCAGAAATTAAACTCATGAAAAAAAAAAAAAACAACTTGACTCCCACGCGTAGCCAAGTGGACAGCACCGCCCATGGCGTCACAGCCAGTCGGCCACGCGGAGAGCCTGAAAAAACACATGTGAATACATAGCAAACCGAGGTATTAAAGCATTCAGAAATTATAGAGATCACATTTAACAAGGATTGTATCATGGAGTGCCTGAGAGCATTCAAGTAGAAGACCATTCCGGGGCCGGGGCCCTTGGGCTTGAGATTAAGGGCGACATCTGATCTTGGGTTGATTCAGGGAGATCTTCAAAAATGCCGAAAGTTTTAAGTAGGTCAGCTCCTTGTGTTGGGGTCTTGACTGTGAAAGTCTTCCCGTTCTGCGTTACTTGCAGTAGGAAGGGGAAGCCCCATTTGTATTTTATGGAATGGGCTCGGAGAACCTTGGTGATGTGGGCTAGGTCTCTGCGCTTATTGAGGGTCGAAGGGGCGAGGTCCTGGAACAGCTGTAACTGGGAGCCGGCATAAGAGACCACCGGTAGTCCTCTAGCCGCCAGCATGACTCGCTCTTTGGTGGCGTAGTAATGAAAACGTATATTTACGTCACGTGGCGGTTGGGTCGGAGGCGGTCTAGGGCGGAGAGCCCTGTGGGCACGGTCCAGCTGGAGAAGGGCCTCGGAGACATCCGGCGTTAGTTGCAAAAAAAGGTTCTCCAGATACTCGGGGAGAGAGCTAGAGGCCACACTTTCAGGGATGTTGCGGACTCGGATATTATTCCGACGATTGCGGTTGTCCATATCCTCTAGTTGTTCTTTGTACGCTTCCATATCTGCCCGAATATCCAAAAGTTCCTGCTCCACCACCGTTTGAAATTGGCAGACGTCGTCCACTTTGCGCTCAAGTGTATCTGTGCGGGAGCCCAAGTCGGCTATTTCAGATCTAAACTCAGTTAAAACCGATCTCATTTCTGACTGGATCGTTTTCGTAACGATAGCCACCACATCCTGAGTGGTCAGTGGGCTGCCGGAGGTGGCGATGTCAGCAGGGTCAAAGGATTGATCAGTTGATGGCGAGCTCCGGGTGGAGGAGCCGGCCTTCTCCCAAGCACGCAGGACACTAGCTTTAGGTATCTGAGAGTTCTTGCGGTTCTTTTGTGACATTGTAAATAAGGCGTTTCGTATCAAGGTGGTAGAATAATGCAATATGTACGGCAGAGCCCCCTGTCACTTCGTGGTCGTTATGCTTAAGGAGCCATGAGCTCCATGTGGCTCAGCGAGCGGGGAAAGGAGTTTGGTTTGGTAGTAGAGTGCAGGTCACACTTGCAGATCGCTCCTGCGGTGGGCGGGTGGGGTAAAGGCTATCTATGCACCCGCAATGTAGGACCGCAGCTATTCTCGCGGTTATCCGCCGGGCTCAGGGTGGCCGAGTGAACGCTGGCTCCCAGGGAGCAGGCACCTCAGTTGGTGAGGGGGGGCAGCCAGGTGTGTGTAATGGAGGACAGGCCGTTATCCTGTCTTGTAGGCCCGTAGAGGTCTGGACAGGGTGTCGTAGGGAGCGAGGAGTGCCAGTATTTCAAAGAGAGGCACCACCACTTTAGGCTGGGTGGTATCGACGGTGGGGACCAGCTGTGCTTGTGGCCCAATAATGGAAGTCTTCCCTCCGCTGGTCGCAAATGTGGGGATGTTGGGAGGGACTGTTGCTGCGTGCAGCAGGATCCCAAGAGGTTCAGAGGACCAGGGATTTAATGCAGGGAGAGGGAGGGGGTAGGCGAATCCGTGCCTCCAGAACGTGGGGTCCCCCGAGTATGCGGCGCAGGGTGCTGTGACGCAGGAGGCCCGGGAGTCCCGTGTCGCCGGCCTCGGACAAGCCACTGCTCGCAGGGGTGAAGCAGAGGTATCGTGGGTCCCGCGATAGGCAGCGGGCCACGTGAGGATTCACCCGCTAGGTAGGAGAGCGCGGTACCCCCGCTTCTGATGAATTCCGCTGCAGGCTGAGGGAGAGCTGTGCCGCCGCAGCACCGGAAGTGCGGGTCCGCGGCTTTCCTCCGTCACCGAGCGCCAGGTCCCACGGGGCTCCGGTATCGATGTAGGGGGGGTCCCAGGTGCTCCCCAGTAGGTTGCTGGACTGACCAGAGTGATTTAGCGGCCGTGGGCAGCTTCGGCGTCAGCGTGCCTCCTGGAGCCTTCCGGCGGGTCTGTCATGGAAATTTAGCCCGCGGCTCCGGCGTCTGGTGCAGGCCACAACCTGCAGAGATCGTAAAAACGGTCTCCCGGCTCCGCGACCAGGCACACAGACACCCCGGGCCGCAAGGTGGGCTATGAGGGTGATATGGGGGTATTATTTATAATAGCAGATGTTATTTTTTAGAAAATAAACAGGAGCTCTAAATTTCTGCTTCCAGTCGCCTCACCAGTCAGGCCACGCCCCCGAGGGTCGCTTAGCTTAGTCACACAGCTACCTCATTGCGCCTCTTTTTTCTTTGCGTCATGTGCTGTTTGGGGAGTATTTTTTTGAACGGCCATCCTGCGTGACACTGCAGTGCCACTCCTAGATGGGCCAGGTGTTTGTGTCGGCCACTAGGGTCCCTTAGCTTAGTCACACAGCTACCTCATTGCGCCTCTTTTTTTCTTTGCGTCATGTGCTGTTTGGGGAGTATTTTTTTGAAGGGCCATCCTGCGTGACACTGCAGTGACACTCCTAGATGGGCCAGGTGTTTGTGTCGGCCACTAGGGTCGCTTAGCTTAGTCACACAGCTACCTCATTGCGCCTCTTTTTTTCTTTGCGTCATGTGCTGTTTGGGGAGTATTTTTTTGAAGGGCCATCCTGCGTGACACTGCAGTGACACTCCTAGATGGGCCAGGTGTTTGTGTCGGCCACTAGGGTCGCTTAGCTTAGCCATCCAGCGACCTCGGTGCAAATTTTAGGACTAAAAATAATATTGTGAGGTGTGAGGTGTTCAGAATAGACTGAAAATGAGTGGAAATTATGGTTATTGAGGTTAATAATACTATGGGATCAAAATGACCCCCAAATTCTATGATTTAAGCTGTTTTTTAGGGTTTTTTGAAAAAAACACCCGAATCCAAAACACACCCGAATCTGACAAAAAAAATTCGGTGAGGTTTTGCCAAAACGCGTCCGAACCCAAAACACGGCCACGGAACCGAACCCAAAACCAAAACACAAAACCCGAAAAATTTCAGGTGCACATCACTAATTTTGATATCACAGATGTACTGTGTAGCTAGCTATCTGTATCTTAATGCATGGTTATGTCACAGAGGTACTGTCTGACTAATTGCAGCTGAATGCATTGTGATTAGTGATGTGCACCGGAAATTTTTCGGGTTTTGTGTTTTGGTTTTGGATTCGGTTCCGTGGCCGTGTTTTGGATTCGGACGCGTTTTGGCAAAACCTCCCTGAAAATTTTTTGTCGGATTCGGGTGTGTTTTGGATTCGTTTTTTTTTTTTACAAAAAAAACTCAAAAACAGCTTAAATCATATAATTTGGGGGTCATTTTGATCCCATAGTATTATTAACCTCAATAACTATAATTTCCACTCATTTTCAGTCTATTCTGAACACCTCACACCGCACAATATTATTTTTAGTCCTAAAATTTGCACTGAGGTCGCTGGATGACTAAGCTAAGCGACCCAAGTGGCCGACACAAACACCTGGCCCATCTAGGAGTGGCACTGCAGTGTCAGACAGGATGGCACTTCAAAAAAATAGTCCCCAAACAGCACATGATGCAAAGAAAAAAAGAGGCGCAATGAGGTAGCTGTGTGACTAAGCTAAGCGACCCAAGTGGGCGACACAAACACCTGGCCCATCTAGGAGTGGCACTGCAGTTTTCTAGTGAGAGGATGAGTGCTTCCATCCTCATGTGAAACTGAACCACTAGCCATGAACATAGGCCAGGGCCTCAGCCGTTCCTTGCCACTCTGTGTCGTAAATGGCATATTGGCAAGTTTACGCTTCTCCTTAGACGCTTTTAATTTAGATTTTTGGGTCATTTTACTGAACTTTTGTGTTTTGGATTTTACATGCTCTCTACTATGACATTGGGCATCGGCCTTGGCAGACGACGTTGATGGCATTTCATCGTCTCGGCCATGACTAGTGGCAGCAGCTTCAGCACGAGGTGGAAGTGAATCTTGATCTTTCCCTATTTTACCCTCCACATTTTTGTTCTCCATTTTTTAATGTGTGGAATTATATGCCAGTATCAATAGCAATGGCCTACTATATACTGTAGGAAGAAATATTTGTGATGATCCGCAACAAGATACCCCCTTGTTTGTGCCTGGATGACACAGTTACACACAAAATGAACACACGAGGGGGGTTAATTATTTAAAGAAAACCAAATACCTATGATTACTCAGGTAGATTCACCATAATACAGGGTTGGTGTTGCTCCCCAGAGTCAGAAAACCAAATATTCTAGAAAGAGAAAAGAAGACTCTATCTTGGGGGCACTCTTTGAAATATAAATAGGGCCAGATATACCCTTAGGTATCATTAAAATATAACCTTTAATTGTATCTTTAAAATTAATAGGAATTTGAAAAGGAAAAATATATAAACACACACACAGGTTTATTCATATACACCTTGGGATCACTTGTCTATCACAAGGAGTTCAAAGAACACTGATTGCTCACTATGGAGCTTATTGGCTCAGAGAACACTGATTGCTCACCGAGGAGCTTGTTTTAATTATTTTTATTCAGATTTTTTTATAACCAATTATGATCTCTCACTGTTTAAACAACCATATCATGAATAGGTATTGATTTACCGAACGTCAGCTCCTATATTCTCAAACACATGTATAATTATAAAAATTCAAAATTTGCCCAAATGGTATATACACAGTGTTGAGAGAAGCAGAATGCCCATCATATTTATATGGTATCTTATGCGCTCATTAGTAGCCCGACATTTATAGTTGGTATAGAGAGAGAAAAGGAAAGAGTAAAAAAGATGATCAGTATGCCATGGTACATTGCTTCTACTGTCTCACCGTCATGATCTCAAGGTTTTTGTTAGCTCAGCGGCCGGTGGATGAGAGGGCAGCGACCTTGAAATTTCTGACCAGAAAGAGGATAAGTGGCCGTACTGCTTTCCCTGTTAGAGCGGATGGAATGTCTCGATATCCTAGGACATTGCAGGACACTGCACCGCAATCCAGGGATGAGTGTTAACCGAAATTGAGTACAATTCCTGCCTGTTTAATTTTCAGGTAATTGCAGGGAGATGATAGGGAGTGGTTCAATGTTAAACCAGTGCCGTGCACATTCTCACATAGAAATGCATTTATCAAAAAAGCCGTTCTCCACACAGGCTATTAGCAAAGTACTTTCCCAAATTTATTTTCAGGTATACTTTATCGGTATACTAATATTGTTAGGCTCACTTAACATAATTCATTATTTTCTCTAACATTTGACCATTGGTCACTGAACAATATGTGTTGGGCTAAAAAGTAGCAGCAAACCCAGCTAGAATGAAAAGTTTTTATGACCGCAAACCCAGTCCAGCCGCTGAGATCTCTTTTCGTCATGTACTCTGGTCACTAGGACCGGTGCAGCGGACGGCAAATATGAAAACAGCAGCGCTTCGGGTATTACTGGCCGGAAAAAAGATTAGTAGCTGTGCTGCTTTCCACGTTAGAGCGGTTGCAGCGCCTTGATATCATAGGACAGAGCAAGGACGCTGCACCACAATCCGTGGATGAGAGCTAGCTGAAAATAGGAAGATTACCGTTCTAAAGGCAGCAGGACTTCTGGACGGAGCAGCGTATGTTGGTTGTAGGACCAGTGATTCTAACTTTCACAAGGCGACATTGCCATGCTGATTCCAGCTGTGCCAAAACGCGTTTTCACCCGTAGGCTTGCTCACTTCACTGCACTATCTGGCATCAAAAGAGAGACTCTCACTAGCAGTCATTATATTGGCTTATTCATCCTATCATTGATTAGTGTGAGTGATTGACATCAGTACCAACCAATAAAACAGGATGTATGTTAAACTTTCAGTGTTCACTCAATCATGACCTAATCGTCAGCTCCTGTGGATATTCCAAGCACTGATTACCCTTTCCAAAGCAAGGATTGTTTGGACAAATTTTATACCCCCATTCTGTGTCATATGCTTACACATATGTGGGAGTTAAATTACCAGGCACCATTTAATATTCTGCTAAATTCAAGTAGTTGTTAGAAACATTCCCTTTATATAACTTTTATGTTACCGGTATTGTTGCTCCAAACATAATAAACTGAGTACAAACGGTTTGTGTACAGTCATATCTTGCTCTGGAAATTCCCTGAGTAGAAAATTATATGTTACAGAGGACATAAATTAATTCTTCAGTAATTTTATCACAGTAACAGACTCCCCATAGGAAGAGGTAGTTTCCAAACAGAAAACGTTTTTTCAAAAAAGAGAAAAATATAAATATATATATAATATAATAAAATAATTTGAAGCATTTCATCAAACTCCAATAAGCTTGTGGTCATATGAAATTTCAGCTGAAATTTGTTGCTACCTCTAATTTCACCAAAACCACATCAGTTGACTGATTTCTTATTTCTGACATATTAAATCAAAAGTACTGAGCAGTTTTTTTGGGACTTTCGATGCATTAGAATCGGTAAATCAATACCTATTCATGATATGGTTGTTTAAACAGTGAGAGATCATAATTGGTTATAAAAAAATCTGAATAAAAATAATTAAAACAAGCTCCTCGGTGAGCAATCAGTGTTCTCTGAGCCAATAAGCTCCATAGTGAGCAATCAGTGTTCTTTGAACTCCTTGTGATAGACAAGTGATCCCAAGGTGTATATGAATAAACCTGTGTGTGTGTTTATATATTTTTCCTTTTCAAATTCCTATTAATTTTAAAGATACAATTAAAGGTTATATTTTAATGATACCTAAGGGTATATCTGGCCCTATTTATATTTCAAAGAGTGCCCCCAAGATAGAGTCTTCTTTTCTCTTACTACTATATACTGTGCAAAACTGAAATGCACCACAGGTATGGATGGATAGTATACTTGACGACACAGAGGTAGGTAGAGCAGTGGCCTTCCGTACCGTACTGCTATATATACTGGTGGTCACTGTCAGCAAACTGCAAAACTAAAATGCACCACAGGTATAGAATCTAGATGGATAGTATACTTGACGACACAGAGGTAGGTAGAGCAGTGGCCTTCCGTACCGTACTGCTATATATACTGGTGGTCACTGTCAGCAAACTGCAAAACTAAAATGCACCACAGGTATAGAATCTAGATGGATAGTATACTTGACGACACAGAGGTAGGTAGAGCAGTGGCCTTCCGTACCGTACTGCTATATATACTGGTGGTCACTGTCAGCAAACTGCAAAACTAAAATGCACCACAGGTATAGAATCTAGATGGATAGTATACCTGACGACACAGAGGTAAGTAGAGCAGTGGCCTTCCGTACCGTACTGCTATATATACTGGTGGTCACTGTCAGCAAACTGCAAAACTATAATGCACCACAGGTATAGAATCTAGATGGATAGTATACCTGACTACACAGAGGTAAGTAGAGCAGTGGCCTTCCGTACCGTACTGCTATATATACTTGTGGTCACTGTCAGCAAACTGCAAAACTAAAATGCACCACAGGTATAGAATCTAGATGGATAGTATACTTGACGACACAGAGGTAGGTAGAGCAGTGGCCTTCCGTACCGTACTGCTATATATACTTGTGGTCACTGTCAGCAAACTGCAAAACTAAAATGCACCACAGGTATAGAATCTAGATGGATAGTATACTTGACGACACAGAGGTAGGTAGAGCAGTGGCCTTCCGTACCGTACTGCTATATATACTGGTGGTCACTGTCAGCAAATTGCAAAACTAAAATGCACCATAGGTATAGAATCTAGATGGATAGTATACTTGACGACACAGAGGTAGGTAGAGCAGTGGCCTTCCGTACCGTACTGCTATATATACTGGTGGTCACTGTCGGCAAACTACAAAACTAAAATGCACCACAGGTATAGAATCTAGATGGATAGCATACTTGACGACACAGAGGTAGGTAGAGCAGTGGCCTTCCGTACCGTACTGCTATATATACTGGTGGTCACTGTCGGCAAACTGCAAAACTAAAATGCACCACAGGTATAGAATCTAGATGGATAGTATACTTGACGACACAGAGGTATGTAGAGCAGTGGCCTTCCGTACCGTACTGCTATATATACTGGTGGTCACTGTCAGCAAACTGCAAAACTAAAATGCACCGCAGGTATAGAATCTAGATGGATAGTATACTTGATGACACAGAGGTAGGTAGAGCAGTGGCCTTCCGTACCGTACTGCTATATATACTGGTATTCACTGTCAGCAAACTGCAAAACTGAAATGCACCACAGGTATAGAACCTAGATGGATAGTATACTTGACGACACAGAGGTAGGTAGAGCAGTGGCCTTCCGTACCGTACTGCTATATATACTGGTGGTCACTGTCAGCAAACTGCAAAACTAAAATGCACCACAGGTATAGAATCTAGATGGATAGTATACTTGACGACACAGAGGTAGGTAAAGCAGTGTCCTTCCGTACCGTACTGCTATATATACTGGTGGTCACTGTC